>NC_056465.1:12531152-12749418 GCF_008729295.1 Plectropomus leopardus
ACCTCTTTTTCTCCTTCTGCCTTTCACCCCCCTTCTTTCTCTTCCTGGGGCATCCCTACCCAGCAGGACTGTCCAGCAGACCAGGCACCGAGCACTTTTGTGTCGCCACAGCCATTTGACTCAATGCGGGACAACATGGTTAATCACTAATCCAATTTTGGGGGCCCTGTGTGTCGGCAGGGTAGGCTCTGTGTTCTTGTCACACTTCATTAGGGGCCATTACAGGCCATTTTCTTTTTTTGTCTGCAGGTTAATGTTCTCAGTGACACATTGAACACCTAGAGGGCAGGTTGGGGAGACAGTAGAGGGAGCTAGAGAGGTGTAAGGGGCAGGGATTAAAACCCTACATCTCCAAAAAAAAACATCAACCTTAGTGTTCACCAGTTTACAAATTAGCCTGCTGCAGTTACAAAGGTTTGAGTGAGCTTTGATAATAACATTGAAATTTAAAGTGGTTTGTAGAATAGAATAGGTCCTTTCTAATTTCCGTTCATTGCATATATAACTGGTTGTGTAGAACACTTTCTTTCCCACAAACACAATAATTATTGAATGTTTCAAAGTGGTAAACTGTTTTTTATCATTTTTGTGTCCAGGATTTTTTGGGCAGACCTAAAAGCCTGTTCAATTATGCACTGGAGCCATCCTTAGTATAATCCATCACCTATAATATATATAAAAAAAGAAAGAGCCACTGTGAAACAATAGACTCTCATTAGCAGTTAACTGTACCAAAAAGCACACACGTCCTCCAGGGCTGAGAGTAAGTCACCACACAGCCACACTCTTGTTAGCAGTTAAGTGTAGCACAAAGCATACACTTCACACACTAGGCGGAAGAGTAAGCTGCTGCGCACTACAGACTCGTTAGCAGGTAACAGTAGTACAAAGCAAACACGTCCCATGGGCCAAAAAGCAAACTGCCGCACAGCGACAGTCTGTCATAAGCAGCTAAGTGTAGCAGAAAGCACACTTCCACCAGGCCAAAGAGCAAACTGACGCACAGCTACAGACTCTCGTTAGCAGCTAACTGTAGCACAAGGCACACAAGGCCCCTGGGCTGAAGAGCAAGCTGCTGTGTGGCTATTAACAGTCACGTATACACTCCAAGCCAAAAAAACAAGAGAGCTGCTGTGTGGCTACAGAATCTCACTCAGCAGCTAACTAACATTAAGACAAAGCACACACCAAAAACAGTGAGCATTGACAGTCAGCGGGCTGGGAAGCAGATTTGAGCCTAAACAACTGAAAGGTAGGGTAGTGACAGATATTCTGCCTGTGTTTTTTATCATTGTGATATTGAACAGATTTGTTCATTCACATATTTATATGAAAAAGCTAGGAGGGCTTGTAGAAAGAAGCGAACCCCCTGCTAAAGAGCAAACAGAAAGACACTAGAATGTAATACAATGCGAAGAGCTCTAACGTTAGTAGTAATTTTTACATAGTTACAACTTCTACGGACTTCTTAGAGAAAACTGCTCATTTTTTCGAAATTATGAAACCTAAATTGTATACTTTGTGATTTTTTAACTAATTCAAAATTGCCTGGGTGGTTAATAATACGTTTTTATGTGATGTGACAGACTCATAACACATCTTTATTTTTGCTTTACCAAGCCTTTAAAGTTATTTATGCTCCTATTCAACAATTCCTAACCCTGTTAACAAGTGCCCACAACCAACAAAACCATTTGTGTATTGTGCAAAGAATGCTTCCTTCTTTCTCCGTCCCTGTCTCCCCCCATGTTGTGCGACCGGGCCGATGATCAGATGGGTATCCTGGAGCTGGCGGTGCATCTGCTGTGACTATATCACAGAGCCTAATTGGCATGAAAAGAGCCACACAGAGCGCTAGCTTGCAAGCAGGCCGTCCTATTATCCCCACGGACATCTCATTTAGGGGGACTCATGCAGGGAACCCGGGCTCCGACTTGCATGGTTTAGCA
Source organism: Plectropomus leopardus (assembly GCF_008729295.1). NCBI lineage: Eukaryota > Metazoa > Chordata > Actinopteri > Perciformes > Serranidae > Plectropomus > Plectropomus leopardus. The sequence continues at coordinate 12,533,102 of NC_056465.1, forward strand.
TCTTTGACAGGAACATGTCCTCCTGAAAGCTGCTTTAGTGACGCTTATTCAGAAAGCAGCGGGGCGTGCAGAGAGAGGAGGATATATATTTACAGGGACATACTCACAAAGGGCTTCGTGTTTATGAGGAGGATTTTATTCCATAGTGGTTTGTGGGGTTTTCATGATAACAAGTTGGTGTTGAAACTGATTTAGAGGGAAGTAAATTATACAGGTGGGCATATTATCCTTATCCTTTTTACATCATGTTTTTTTTTTTTGGTTCACCTTTGACACCTTGTTTTACCTCATACACAAATAAATGACATAGTAACAATTCTTTCAAATTATATAAATGAATATTAAAAAATACAAATTGAACTTTCCGTAGCTTAATAGAATAATAAAATAAATTGCTCTTTCAATCCACTACATAAAGTTTGCTGCAATAAAAATGATTGATGTGAGAACCTTTATCTTTAAAACTTCTTATCTTATTATTGTGAAGCAGATGTTAACAAATTCTTCCTTTGGGGACATAATTTACCGTGGAAAATGTAATAAATTGCAATATATCACAATGTATGTTATTGCAATACCCAAGGTATCGCAAAACAGTTAATATCATAATAATATTGTATCATGCCCAAAGTATCGCGATAATATCATGCAGCCTCTGGTGATTCCCACCCCTGTATTATGGAGAAATACATATAACAAGAGAATAGAGTGCTCCATGAGTCCATGAGGAGGCAGGCTGGAGGTTTGGAGAACACATCCATCTCGTGCTGTGCGATCAATAGGAGGCAGTGGGGCTGCTGAACGATTGATCCATTTCAGACTATGCTATCAGCTCAATGTACAATTCAATATAATTCACTGGGTATTTAGAGTTGCACACTATTGCAAATTTTAACAGGTATGTTTTTTAAATAACTAATGTTTAGATATTTGTGAAAATTTAGTTTTTACTTTTTTTGTTACTTACAGGGGCGTAGCATCAAATTCCTGGCCCTATGCATAAGCACTCTCTGTGGGGTCCCTGCCTGTCCTCTCTTGATCCATGTTTCCTCCTTTTTGATATTTATTTTTTTACAAAGTCAGTTTGCTTTCTTTCCCTGTCCTTTCTTCTTGGAACCCAAATTTCCCTATCTTGGGGAAAGAGATGACAGTGTAAGAAGTATAGGCAGTCACTCATTTGGCATGGCTGCATTTAGAGATGAATCCTGGTGAGGGGCAAACGAAACCATTTTTCACCTTTAAGAGGTGAGAGAGGGCTTAGAGAGCTTCCACAGTTTATTTATTTATTTAGATTGATTTCAGTCTTTCAATCGATCTTTTCGGCCAGTTTTTATTTTGTTATGGCACTTATTACTTTGAAATTTCAAAAAAAAAAAAAAAAAAAAAAACAGCAAACAAAAATAAATTCTCCCATTGGGGCCCTGAGTAATCAGTCGCACTTTTCCCAGCTGTAGCTCTGAGTTTTATTCCAGTCTTGACCTGCTCACCTGTACACACTGGAAATAAGCATGTCTAACCTTTCCCTCTTCTCTTTTTTATATTCTTGTCTGTCTGCTGGCTAACTGTCCCTCTGGCCTGTCTATCTGTCCCTGTCTTCCTATTCTGTCTCCTGTCTATATCTGCCTGCTTGTAGGCCCAGCCAAGCCTTACCCAAGAATAAGCTTGCAGTACTTTAACACACTACCTCATTACCACGTGTAAATAAAGACGGATGGCCGGCGATATTCCTACAAATTTGTTTCCCATTACACTGGGGTCAGCGGTAATTGTGGCTGGCGCCCAACTCCCTTGAGTGTGCGTACAGTTACATTCATATTACAGTTAATAAACAGGGGGCTAACAAATTGTCCTGTAACACCCCCCAACACCACCCTCTACCCATGGTGGGGGTGGACATTTGTTCTCGGCGGTCAGCTACAGTAGCAGCAGCGGGGAGGAAAGCAAGGTAGAAAGAAAGAGAGACTATCAGGGTAATACCCCCCTTCTTTTCAATCGCTCTATTGCTCCTGAGAGGGCCACAGGGTCTACTTATCCTGCCCAGGCCCCAGGCATTGGATCTTTGTGTGTTGAATGTGACATGATAAATGCGAGAACTTGCATATGTGCAATATGCACAGTGCATGCAGAACAATTCATTATTTCATAGAGGCTTAAAGTAGTGCGATTATTTTGATGCATGTATTCAAGCGTTTGTGCATGCGTGTATGTGTTGTTCTCACATGACTGAGTGCTGGAGACAATGTACGGCATGCCACCAATCGAGAGGAAGTGTAAATGTGGCTGTGTGCTACTTCTGTGTGTGTTTTTCTGTCGGTGCTGACAGGCAGCTGCTCTTAAGGACCTTTAAGTGCCTCCTTATTGCTGCCATTACATGAGTCCTCTAACTGCTGAAATATATCACACTGTTAAACATGGCAGGCTCTACTGTGGGATACAGTAGTCTGAAGGTGAGGCTTCAAAGGGCTTTTCTGCAGCTGATAGCACATTGGACAAACACATAACAGCCTAAAATATTTTAATACAGCTTTCTGAATCGAAAAACTTTGCCAAGAAATGCTGAAATTCTGATTAAAAGGTCTGGTTGTCCCCTCAATTGCTTTTGCTTCTCAGTAGCAAATCCCAACAAAAAATGAGTCTATTCAGTTCTGAGTAGATACAATTAACTGATTATATCCATAATACAGTTTTGCTTCCATCTCTTTGCTAGATCCTCTGCCAGGGGCTTCCCAAACGACAGCATGCAACAGGAGATTTCACAAACCTGAAATAAACTTGTTACTCTTCGTAATTTAATTATATCTGCTGCTGTGTCAACAGTACCAGGGTGCATAAGGCAAATATTATTAGTATAATCTTAAAATTAGTTCTAGCCAGGAAAATTAGAGCGATGCCATCTGATGTTCAAGTTTTTCTTTTTTCTCATAAAAAGGTTTTTTTTTAAATAGTTTTACTGGAATTTGCACATTTAATCAAATCATTTAGATGTTGTTTTGTCTGTGAACTGCACGTGTTGTTATGGAGAGCTTGTGAAGGAGAAGCAGGGAGGGTAAAGAGAGCTCTGTCTGTTTTTGTATGCTCCTGTGAGCTCCCATGATCCATTAGAGAGGCTGAGGATGAATGAATGAGCTCTGCACCCAGAGAGAGCGCGGCAATAGTTTCTTCAGTTCCCACCTTATTGATTTCTGCAGGAAATATAGAACCCTGGGCTCAGAGGCAGAAGAGGGAGGACCGCTCTGATATTAAGTCGTTTTCCCATCTTTTCCAAAAATCTTTAATCAAAGTTTAAGTGAAATACTAACATGCCACTTGACGTGACCTTTTAGCCCTGTTATGAATCACCTGTTTTTGAGCTGAGCAGAGTGGCCAAGATATTTCCTAATCACAAATCGCTGTGAGAAAAAAGAACAAGTTCAGTGGCAGAGTTAAATGGCCACTGAAGGGCTTGTTTGCTGTTGACCTTTGACAAATGCTAGACAACAAATCTATGTTTAAAGCACTCGCCCGACTGGATTCCTTTATAGCACTAAGTGACTCCTGGGAAGGACAAAGCCTTGAAAAAGTGACTCCTGTCCAAGCCAAAAAAGCTCTGCTACACCAAAACAAAGGAAGATACAATGCACCTTCCTGCACAAATATGGCTCTATGAAGGATGATAAACTGGAGGATGGGGGATAGACGTCTACAGGGACGAGGCAAACAGGACGATTTGTGAGCATACGAGTGCCTGGCGTATAATGACAAATATGAAATCAATATAGTGACCTTAATTTGCCCAAAGCATAACTGTGATGTAGTACACGGTGTTTCGATTAAAGGAGGTATAAAAAGATGGTGTCTGGGTGTTGCGAGGGCAGGGAGGCCATGCCCTTTTGAACCCTGGCGCTCACCGAGAGCGTGGCAGCCATAAAAGGAACAACCAGCCCTGTTTGGTCATTGAATAGGCTCCTTATGGCTCATGGGTAATAATGTCACGCCTCAAGACGTTTTTTAAAAAGAGCTGGCGAATGATAGCTACCAATGTGTTCCGCAACACTGGCAACATTATGGCAGCAGAGGAGAAAATATAATAGCTTGAATATGCTATGAATAACAAAAGCTGTCAATACTCACCTCTACAAGAATTGCTGATCAGACACAGTTCATGTAAAGTGTACGTGTGTGTGATTGAGAATTTATGATATGTGTCCCTATATACGAGAGTGTGTGTGCATTTTTGTATGCGTGTGGAAAAAAGTGATGAATCCCAGTGTGTGAGTGTGTGTGTGTGTTTCTGTGCCACTGTTGAATTTGTGCCATGAACTGGTGTCCATTTGAATTTCTATCTGCTGGAGTTCACAATTTTGTGACATTACACAGCCCCTTTTATACATAGTACCCAAATTTCAGGACAATGCAGCAGGGCGTGGATCCTCAAAAGACAATAGGTGAAAATGGGTACAGCTAAGGGCTGACAATTAGACAATTAAGAGAATAAAGGTCTGTATAAAAAAGATTACCTCTTTTACACTGACCACCTTATGTGGATGTCAGCGTACTCAAATGAAGCTGATACAGCTGAAAATGCCAACACGACGAATTGTCCCTTTAAAGCCGAGTCAGCACTTTATCTAAATAGTCGATGTTTAATTTTGAATAAATTTTGCTAAAGCACAGAGTCAACACAACAAACAATATGTAGGTTGTACCACTTACAACTTACTGGTATTATGGACCATGTTGCATGCAGACAAAATAGTCTGAAACACGGCACTCCTGACCAAGGTGGTCTACAATCACATTACTGTAAGATCCGTCATCAAGAATCATGACTTAAAACGAGTTGAAACTACGTAGATCTATTTAGATGATTTATCTGAAATTGCTCAGGGTATGAGGATATGGTCAGTGTATGCACTAGTCTGAGTAGACCATGCATGTGTTTATTCGGGGCTGTCGGGTAGCCTAAAGGGACCCTCAAAATTACAGGCAACACTGTTGTGACATGATTAGTGGAAAGTGCAGTGTATTCACATCAACTTTCTCTAAAATAAACAAACACTAAATTCCTTCAATATTATCACTTGAATGAGGGAAGAAAAACACACTTGGGCCTTGGGCTCTAACATGAGACTTAAGAGGCAGTTTTTAAACTGAACTGTTCTGTAATTGAGTAACAAACCATTCAAAGACTGTTTTTTTCAGCCCAATCCTACTGAGCTCGCCATAGAGCCTGTAAATGAGTCCATCTTGTTAAGCACTGCCCCTGGGCTGTTAGCAGCCGAGGGCAGAATGGCTCACACAATGGAGCCATTCGGTTAGAGCTTAGCCCTTAAAACAACACGCCACTCAATGATCCCAATGATCCTGCTGGAAAACAATGGCGGGACACATCAGTCAGGCCTGTGTGGGAGGGAGGATGGCAGGGGGGACACTGATGCCCCCATGGCGGTGTCCCATTGGGAAGACGTTCCCAACGGGACGGCTCTTTTCACAGCCTGACCTGGATGTGAACAGCATGGTGAGGTTTGTAGGGGGTAAAACTGAGGGATTAAATGCCAAATCGTCCATCTCAGAAACTTCTTTAAGCCTCCACTGAGGGCCAGAATCTTCTCGTCTTGAAGGGGAGCACCAACTAAATTAAGAATTCCAATGTGTTCTTCCCCTGGCCTCAAAAAGTTCAATCAATACTTTTGAGCATAAGCTACTCTCTCTCAAGAAGCCAGAAATCAGAAAAGTAAGTCTCAAACTTGAGATGTCACCAAGTATAAAGTCTGGAGCATAAACGCTGAATGGGAGACAAATTTTGTGGACCCACAGAATGTTTTTCTTTCTTTTTTTATTCCCAAACTAGCTTTATTCTGTTGTAGTGCTCTCAGTCCTGAAACAGAAAATGCACCCATAGAGGCAGCCTCTAGCTCACCTGCTATAGTGTGCGCACCTTATGGTGAGGGTTCGATTCCAGCCTGTGACCCATTGCTGCGTGTCTTTCCCCCTCTCTCTCCCACATTTCCTGTCAATCTACATCTGTCCTATAAAATAAAGGGAAAATCCCCCAAAAAATAATCTTTGAAAAAAAAAAAGAAAGAAAATGCACCCATATACTCAGATCATTCCTCTGGATGCTCTCAGTATCCTCTAAAACATCTTTCCAAATGTACTGTCTATGGAGCAGCTCCAGGCTTCATACTGTGTGACATCACAAATTTAAATTTTTATCTCTCTGGTTTTAGAATATCATATCATGTATATCATGTATGAATTTTGAAAATCTGTGTAGTTCCCCTTTAAGTAAAATGCATGTATCTGACTGTAAGAGATAATTTTGCTTGCAACAGAATAAGAACTAGGGAACTTTTGTTTGATTTGAGAAAATTCTGGAAACAAAAATCTATACATGGGAAGCACATATATAATTCGCATCCAAATATCTATTTGCTTTCTTTTTTTCTATGACAAACAACTCAGCAAGGTAGCAATACAGTACAGCTCCTTCTTAACCTTCACCAAAAGAAAGTCAACTGATTGTTTGAGCTCCTGAATTGGAAAATATGCTAAATTAGCCTTAAGACCTTGTGTAGTAAAGTGTTGTGATACTTTACTGCTTAGTTTTGTGGCATTTATTTGGTTTAGGAGAGGAAAAGATGAGTAGAAAATAATATTTATGTTATTTATGGAGCTAATATTGCAAAGTTTTTTGTTACCAGATGGACATGCATGCCAGAAAGTGACATGTGGACCTCTTGGTCATATTTAACTTATGTTTACCATTTTTGAGGAGGACAGAGAGGGGTTATGCTTATGAGACTGACAAGATGTTACGAAAAGAGTAATGGGGTGAAATTCAGGAGGACAGGGATAAAGCAGAGGCCCCCTGGGTCATAAATACCATAAGGCCTCCAGCATATTACCCAGTGCCAGGCCAATCTCTGTTCATTACCGCTCCACGCTACTCAGCACTTCATTTAAAACTCACATTCCTCTAATTAACACACACTGCTGGGTACAGATGAGCCAGTACAGAGCCTTGTCTGTCTGTCCCCTGCTTTTACTACTCACTCAATTATGTGTGTCTGTCATCACATTTCTTTTGCTCTTCAGTCTTTTCTTCTTGCTTGTCATTTAATTTCCTGCTCTGTGGTCATTTCCTTCTTAACAGGCCTCTTGGAAAGAAAAAGGTAACCATGTCACTAAAGATATAAACTAAACATACGTCCAAGTATATTTAATAAACGCAATTATATTCCAAACACTTTTTTTTCGGTCTTGGGAGAGCGATTAAAGAGCAGGAGGAAACATGGCTGCATCAGAATTTGAAGAAACAGTTTGTCCAACAAATTGTATGCGGCAAATGCATATTCATTTATTGTATCAACCAATTACACCGCAGCAGAATTAGCTCAAGGGTGCAAAAGGCGGGTATTTAAAGAAAGAAATCAATTTTTCTGCTGCACTTAAACCTTCATACAAGCTTACATCAACTGACTGTGGATGTTTTTCATGTGAAATGATGCCCTTGAAATGATACACGGTGATCTACGTGATAGATACACAAGGCAGAAATGAAATCTGGATTGTTTTTATAATGTCCCCAGCATTCGTAAGACACAAGAAAAATCCACCATTCATCTGAGCTGGTATTGGTTTCACAATACATCGCCTGCTGCTATTAAAGGAGTCTTCTGCGCAGCTTAAAGTAAATGATTCTGCTTCTAACACGGGCGCTTATGTGGATCAGATGATGCGTCTACTGATAGGTTCGTAATGGACTTTTCCTGTTCATTAACTGAGTTATAGCACCGGGATTTTATGCTTTGCGGTTCTAAATTGAATAATGCATCTCCACTGTTTAAAGTAATATTAATATTTTCAAAATCAATGTTAGTAAAATTTTATGTACACAGTTGTATTTGTTGATGGCCGGCCGCCGCAAATAAAGATAAGATTTATGGAAGTGGGTCTCCTCTCTCTGTACTATTATCACAAGTGAAACGCAGACCATAAAAAACTTTAATTAAAATTTTAATTAACACAGGTAATCAATAGGGTGTAACATAACATCTCACATATTCTCAGTGGCATGGAGGAAAATGTAATCAAACAAATACAGAGGGACCAAATATGATGATTTTATAGGCTAATAAGCTCCAGGTACGTGTGGCAGGACGAGTGGGAAAGTCAGCATTCCTCTTTTTTTCCCCTGTGGCGTTCAGTAATCTGCTGAAGGCTTCGATGCACCTGCTTGTCTAGTTAAGCTTTGTATTTTCCACCAGAATCTGCACCATCTCTTCAAATCCTCTCTTATTAAATCATGCCAATACAAATGATCCACTGTCTGTTTTGTTTGAATAAGAACTTGAATGCTTTTTGTTGCGTTTGGTATACATAATTATTGAAGTTCGATTGAATTTCTGAGGATTTTCTCTAACTGATCTTTATTTCTTGCCATGATTAAAACCGACAAAATCATAACTCCATCAAAAATTATAGTGCTCATCACAATCACAGATAAACCTTATTCTAATGAGTAACATAAAGCATGAGGTGATACGTTTGCCTGACGTGACAATGAAAGCACAGACGTACACAACTGTTGCAGACTGTAAACTCTACTTCTGAATAAAAGTACAGACTGGGGGGACAACACCTGGCTACTATACTTTCCAAATTCAATTAAATGAAATTTTTACTTTTTATTTTATCTAGATGTTTCTACTGGTTAACTAATGTATACTTAACTCATTGAGTGCCAGCCCTATTATATAATGGAAAGTGGCTTGTGCCAGCTTTTCTGGACATTTTGAGTCATCTTTAGCTCAAATGAAAGAAGAAACTCTCTTTTCCGTAATGGAAAAAAACGTTTGTTTGCACCTTGTTCCATTCTTGATTTATCTGAAGTTGTATAGAGGCTAGTTTCATCAAAAAAAACACTTTTTTTCTAGAAAGCTGAGAAAAATGCATTTTTGTGAAGGGGAGTCTGTCAAGCAAAACAGTGATTTGAATGTTATAATTTTGCCTTCAATGACATAAAAGACATCTGAAAATTGTATTACAAATGTTTTTTTAGTGTAAATAAATATGCAAAGTATAGCAATGCAACAAATTATGGCCCCAGTTTAGAATAAGAAAACCCGCAAAATAGAACCGGAGTCCTATTCCATTATTCCTACCTTCAGTATTCGGGCCACCAGGCCTGCTTTGAACACTCTAATTTTTTCAAACTAAACACTTCGGACCCTGCGGGACATTCAGTCAAGAGCATGGGGGGGGCCCGAGATCCATGAGAGTTTCTTCCAGCGCCCGCTGGCAAAACTGGCCACTTGACCCTCTCCGTTTTTTGGGGGGCATTTTATGCTGATATTGAATTGATGTAGCTTCGTTGCTGTAGTTTCGAATCACCTCCATACAGATCGCTCTGCTCTCTGATCCCGGCTACTCCACTTCATGTTTTGATCTACCGTCTTTTGTACTACAACTACGAATCCCAGCAGCCCCAAAATTACACACAGGGAGCGTGAGAGCGCACACTTGTGCCAGCCGCCGAAAACACACTTTGACGTATATACACGTCAATGGCACTCAAGCATTGGTTTTTGAATGACGTATATATACGTCAATGGCACTTAATGAGTTAACAATGAACCAGACAAGTATTACATTACACATCACATACATGAAGATGTCTAAATTATTTTTGGTCTGTATGTACATGCCTGTGCTTACCTAAGTCACAAAAAAAACGAAACTGGTTGTGCGTTGCTTTTGACGTGGTCTGAAAATGGCCAATAGATGGTATTTGGTGGATGAAAGTAGGAAATGCAGACACTAAAATACAAAAAAAAGGTGAGGTAGGGTTCAAAACATTTCTACACAAACGTCAATCCATCAGTGCATATCTTCACACAGAATGTGATGAAAAAATATACATTTGATGAAGTAAAGTTGTCTACTTGTCTATTGATCATGAAATTAAGGTTAAATCACCACAAGTATGTTTAAATGTAGCTGATTAAGTAAATGTAGCTGTTTAAATATTTTGGGGTGGATTTAAGATAATGATAATAGATGATGTTTCATTGACTGATGTCTTATTGTAATTAAGAATATCACATAAAAATGACAGAGAGAGCATTAATACTGGTGAAGCAGACGAACTCTGGGCTACATACTCTGTTAGGGGTTGAACGGAGCCGAACTAAAGTATGAATGTTGAGGGAAGAAGGACAAAGCGAGTGAAAGAACAAAAACAGAGTGAAAGAGAGAGGGAGAGGGGAGTATTAGGGTAATAGTCCCTGAAGATTGTCTGCCACTCTCATCCCTTCTTTCTACAATCTCTCTTTCTTCTCCTTTTGCAGAGGTAATCTCCCCCACAGCTTGACGCGGGCGTATCTCGGCTCAGCCAAACAATAAATACACTGGATTGGCCGCAAAATGGGAATTGCATATAAGGCAATAAAGCAAATTTCAATCACGCTCCATGGGCCTTTTTACATTGCTGTGGAGGGTAGGTACACTTGTCGATGCTGAGATTATTGAAATAGTGAGTGAGAGCGGCTCAGCCAAAAAGGGATTTACTCAAAGTTCATGAAGGCAGTTTTGGGTGAGTGAATCATATCTTACCTTATCAACTTTCTGTTAGATCTGTGATTGCACTATTAGCTGATTGGCATTTTTGTATGTTTAAACAGATTATTGACAAACAGGTAAAGAGTTTACAGTTCAGAGTTTTTTTCAACTTTTACTTACATATAGCTCAAAATATCTACAAACTTGATAAAAGCACGGAATTCTAAATGCATGTAAGCCTCCACATAAATCAACTTAAATGCAAAGAAAGAGTAGAATCATGAATATAGAAACGTATCTCTCTCTGAGCACCTAATAATGTCATTATTGATCTCCACATAGAAAATCATCTTCTTGTTCTCGCCCCTCTTCAAGGAGGTTAGAGGTCAGACTCAGCCGTAGGACAACACCATGGAGTTACTACGTCTTGCTCAAGGACACATCAGCAGAAAAAGCCGTTTGGCTGTGAGGTCTTGAATCTGACTCATTAGGTTCTGCCACCATGATCATTGCAGGACATTTGTATTTCCAATTTGACCTTTTCGTCATCTTCATAAATGGATGTTGATTCTTCCTCAGAGAGGGTCCAACACATATGCAAACTAAGTGGCTACTTGGGGCCGCTATGGCCAGCAGGGGGCGTGCATGAGCACTGGAAATGTCCCACAATCAGAGCCTGTTGGCCTATGCTTACTACATAAGTTGCGTAGGCTATGCAAATTATGAAAGGCATTTCAAAACAAGTGAAATAGTTACATTTCGTTGAGAATATGAAACGGGCTTATCCACCTAGTTGTGAAAAAAAAGCATGAGCGTAAACGTTAAGTTGATGTGTTACATCGCAATGCTTCTCTCTAGGCTTCTTTACTAACCCAGCTTAGCAGTGCATCTTACGGGTCTTTCTGTGTCTTGCCTGCCAGCCACTCACAGGGCTGTGCTCTGTCACTTTGTGTGCCTTACAAAAGTGAGAGTTAAATATATATATCCTTTATTTAACCAAGTAAAAGACTCATTGTGATTTAAAATCTCTTTCCCAAGAGTGACCATGCCAAGATGTTTACAACAATAAATACAGACAGACAAATACAACTATCAAACAATACAAAGATACAACTATTATACAACTATTTACATTTGATTAACGCCAACAGGCAACAATGTTTGTAAACTGCAGCTCAGAAAAGGTATGCACATCGTACGAGAACATGCATTTAAATGCACATGCGTGAAATTAAATTTTCTTTAAATCTTGATACTTGGCAATATGGATGCACATCTATCAGTTAATAATGACCATTGAGTATTCAGCAAATTCACAGTATAAAAAGTACAAATACTATATTTACTATAGTCTATTTGCTGCCACTAGATCCGACTTAATTTTCTACATGCTTATTTGTACATTATGTGCACTCAAACTAATACAAAAGTTAGTTTAGTGCCATGTGAAATGGAAACATTACAGTGAGGAGAGCCCCAAAAGCAAATGTATGTAGGTCCTCTATAAGTCTAGGGCCAGTTCTGTTCTTCTCTCTGAACAACACAACATGATCTTGAGACCCAGGCAAAACAAATAAACTTTCATAAAAATGCCCAATGTTTATCTATTTTTAAATAAGTAAGAGGGCACCGTGTATTCATCAGAATTTGTAGCTCCTGCGTCAGACACTTTCAGTTTACCTGTATTTCTGTAGAATTCTGTAACCTCTAGCCTTTCCTCCAGCTGTGTTGTCTCAGCGTGTGTAGGTATGTGTCAGGATGAGAGTGTCAGGAATGAGCAGAGACAGTACAGGTATGTGTGTGTGCGTCTAAAACTGTGATAAAAGGCCCTGCTCTCTAGACCTCAGAGTAACCCGGCGATGACAAATAGTTTCCCCCTCTCTTCCTCTCATCACAGCCCTCGACCCTAACTGAGAATTTAATCTGCAAACAGCTCGATTTGATGGGCAAATGTTTGCTCAGCTTCGAAAGGGTGTTCAGGCTGAATATTTTTTAAGCAAATGTTTGCGCAGTTGTTTGTGCTCTCCGTTTTATTTTACTCTGTGACAATCTCTCTACTTTTGGTCTCGTTCTCTTGCCTTTGGGGGGAAAAAAAGAGGAAAATTCTCATTGAAAACTATTTCTCTCAGGGTTTTTTATTGCTGTTATGAAATGAGAGCCGTTCCATTCGTGTTAAGAGTTTTGTCTTTGCAGGGGGAGTTAGAATCTTCTCTGTGTTGATTCTCGTGCAAGTACAGAGCACAGATGGTGTAACTCTCTGTGGGGAAAGCGGCTTGCTCCTTCTCCGTCCCCAGTGTCAAACTTGCTGGCTAGCTTTCCAATGAACAGATTTTTTACTGCTCACATCTAATAAATATTTAGGATTAACTCAATGAAACGATGCAAACACAAATGAAATGTATTTAATGGGCATCCTGTCCATTGGAGGAGTTTCAATAGGGCACCGTTGAGGTGTGAAATGGCTACAACAGGCAATATAACACTCACATGGTCTCTCTCTCTCACTCTCTGTGTCTTTTTGTCTCTCGCTCACACACTCTTACACACACACACGTACACACAGAAAAAAAAGCACCTAATATTTTCTGTCAGCAAGATTGTGCATACCCCCAACCTTCAAATAATTTACTGCCGTGTGTCTACAGAGTGTTTGGCGCAAAAGTGTCACTAAATCTCAGCCCTCAAAGTCAAACGTCAGGTAAACCACCGAGAAATAATGTTTATTTTCTCTCAGCCCTGGCCCTGTTCTTAACCATGCTGTCAGTACACCAAGAGCTCGTATATCTCACAAACTCCCCCATGATCTGTACAAGTAGCCTTTGAGAAGTGACTGAGAACACACTACAGCTGATTCTTTATTGCATATAAGTCTTGAAACAATGACATACAACGTTTTCCTTATGCCAGAGGAGTATTACAAGTCCTGACCATGGTAATAAGCTGCCTGAATACCTGAGTTAATTTGTGCATAAAAGATGCAGGAAAGCTAGCATGTTGTGGCTACCATCTGCAAAACTGGTACTATATCCAAAAGCTGTTGTTCTTATGTGAAAAATGTGTATTGACATCTTCATGAATTCTCAACAATCCAAGTTCCAAACCATACTACCAAAATGCACTCTACGCAAGACACCCCAAGTGAATTTTTTTTTTTTCATACCATGGTCAATTTTTAGATTTTGGGCTTTGCTCCCATCACATGTTCTTTTACACTCGTGAAAAAAAGTCAAAAGTAAACACTGAGAGGTTTATCTTAGTTTAAATATCCGTTCTGGAAATTTATGCAAAAAAAAAACTCTTATACAAAAAAAGACTTCTCTCAATGTCAATGATCAAATGGGGAAGTTTCATTATTATATCTATTTGTTGAAACTTCTAACCTAGCGTCTCATTTTTGGTCTAAAAATAAATGAAATTTCACAATTCATTTCCTTAAAGGCCATTTTAAAAAAAAACAACTTTTTTTTTTTTCTCTCATACTCTGAACCATATACAACACCCTCTGTGTAAACAAAATGAACAAAGAATTTTGAACCTGGATTTTCCAATATTCCAATTTCTGTTCTGGAAATGTATGCAAATTAGTGCACATTTAATAAGATAATGCCTCATGCATGTTTAACATAAATTTTAAAGAAAAAGTAACATAAAAATGAATTGTTTCATTGCAAGTAATAAACTGGAGAAGTTTGATGTTGGTATCTATAAGTAAAAAAAATTACCCTAATTAAAAATTTACCCCATACACCTGAAGTGTTTCCCCGTTATTAGATAGCTTTCTACATACTGCTCAGAGTCTGTGTGTTTATGTGTGTAGACTGTGTGAGCATGCATGCACAAGTGTTAAGGTTTGTATCCGTGTGTGTCTGTCTGTTTGAGGCACATTGATGACAACACCTCCCTCCGTCTGAGGAAACACACCAAACTATTCTCCCGCTCTCTAAATGATTATGTCTGCTTGTGCTTAACCCCCTCAACCCTATTCACCACTGTAATAGAATTTCTCAACCCAATCCAACAGCCTCGCTGCCCAGCCCCCATAACCCAAATAGCCCGTACCATTTCACTCAAAATCCCTATATCATAAATGCATTCACACAAACTCTGTGCACGTGCACAAGACAGCCGAACAGTACCGGAAAGGAAGAAGAAAGAACGCAGGAAGCAGGTGGATGCAACATCCGCGCCCCGCTCTCCAACGTCGTCATACATACTTGTTCCCCCCCCTAAAGATTCACAATGGGGCATTCTCTAATAACAAATCATTTCTTTCAAAGTATGCTTTTTAATCTGGCCATGCTTGACAGGGCCCATCCTTTCCGCTGAAGGAGAAGACCACTTAGAGGCCAGGCCAATAAGGCCCAACAGCCCCGTGGCCTGACTGGGGTGATTTGTCAGGCCCCTCCGGTGCGCCTGTGGTGGTCACACCAATGGATTTATCCCAAGGTAAATGGAGATAGCCCTCACCGGCCGCGGGCCCAGCACTCTGATTACAGACCCTCTCCTCGAGTTGCATTGATAGATGTTGCTTGTGTTTATCTATTTACAATGCCACTAAATCTGTGAATACAATGTAACATGGGCAGAAGGGGTACGACTCTGGGGGCTGAGTGAGAGAGGGAGCGAGTCCTGCACGGTTTGATTTATGCTATGCTATGCAGAGCAATAGAGAGACAGCACAGATGATGGGTCTGGGATGAAACAGCTCGGCGGGGCGGAGGTTGTGGTTTTGCATTGGGGTCGGAAGGGCGCTGGGATGAATCTCATGCATTTCTCTCACCGGGTGCTGTCCACCATGCCATAAGAATAACAAACACAAAGCAAAAGGAATGAGGGGAGCGTTTCAGGCACACAGGGGAAAACAGAATGTACTTTCGCAACAACAATGTGGAGCCAATCGGAGATGCACGGTGGCGAACATTTATCCCAGCGCTCCCACATCTATGGTGAAGAGTAATTCCATCCAGGGACAATCACTAGGACACCTCTGGTTCAGACAGCCTCTTCCATCTCATTCCCATCTGGCCAACTTAAACCAGCTCTGCTCCACAGCCATGGAGAGAGCACCCTTCTTGGGTTACCATCTATGATCGTTATTGTCTCACTTTTGTTAATCCAAACTAACCCTTTAAAAAGACCAAGAACCCACAATAACACAAACAAATCACAGATCAAGGCATTAGGAGACCACAGACTTCTGTGCTCTGCAAGGTAAGATTCCTGTTTTTAGTTGTTTTTTTTCCTAATGAAGTCTGGCTTTGGAAAGAGCATATGCAAGTTTCACTTTTAGTTCAGTCCCTGGTCACAAAGGCCTATCTGTCTGAGAAGTAGTGAGCATACAACTGAATAAATGAGACTTGGATTATACTACACAAGTTGTGTGAGAGTTTTGAAACTGATGTTTTCAAATAGTTTAGCTGCTGTTAAACGCAGTGGCCTATGACCTCTATTCATCAAGAATTTTCATGGTTTTTGGATACTTGGTTCTCTGTGGAGGCATGCAAGAAAAACAGAGTTTTCTTCACAAATTCAGCATAACACAGCATGAGTAACTGATAAACAAATGGTCATTTGAGGGCTGAAGTCCTTCTCTAAAGGAATGTCTTGACTTCCAAAGGGGCACAGTGATGATAACTCTACCATTATCATTTAATCCTGTTCAGATCCGACTGTAAGATCAAAAATCCAACAAGATATAAGAATCAGATTTCATAGTCATAAACAGTGGCATCATCGTCAGCAATAATAGCCACTGGACAGCTGATATCCCACCAGTCAAAGGAAGCTCCATCATGTTTGATCTCAAACAACTAGACTGCTATAAGAACAGGCGCCCAAGTTGTTCCTATCCACTGTACAGTATCCCCCTACCGTTCACGCCCACACACCCCAACAACCCCCCTCTTGCCCCAACCTCTTGGAAAGCTTATGTATGGCGCTCTCATTGTTTCCTCAGCCTATTGAGGTAAAGATAACTGTGGGTTGTGAGAGCGCTGACTGATTATACATCAGTAAAATCACAGGGGGTATATATCACTGCCACTGGGACACACCCACTGGAATGAATTGGGTCAAATGAGAGCAGTGCATCGGGCAGGGCGCATTGACAGTTACTAATGCACCTCCCATGGCCACTAACAGGAGTGTACAAATTGCTGGAGGTTTGTAAACTTTGCCTGTTTAGGGCAGGGGCAGCTAGGGCTAGCAGGAAGCTTTGCAGTAGGGGAATAGATGGGTAACTAAATCAACACTTCAGCACTGCATCAGGGTGAAGGGGCTGGACTTCGTGCGAACAAAGAGGAGGGGAGTTCCTTCCATAAGTATCGGCCTCGCCCACAATACAGGTAAGAGGGTTTGAGACAGAGACTAGAGAAGTTGGAAGGTTGGAGAAGACTGAAAGAATATACCTGATATGGACTTTGTCATCAAGAGAAGAGCTGGAATTGTAACACATGGGCAGTTTCACCGTCATTACAACCTTTCCCCAACATTAACCATACTTTACTCAGATGACCTTGATCTTTCTATAATCTTGACAAAGTGCCTTTAAATTCTTACTATGCCATAAAACTCTTTGCCATGGACAGATATTCAAGAACAATCAATAAAACATACAGAAAAATACAATATGTAAGTCTTGCATTCTGGTAAATTTTTCTTGCATCAATTTGTGCCTTTTAGCATCAATTTATGGTGTTAATGTCTTTAATTTCGTCAAAATAACAGTCCTTTACTACTTTCATGTTTTTATTGGGGGGAACAAATGTTCTAAATATTGAGGGGGACATTTCCCCTGGTCCCTCTTGAAATCTACGCCTCTGATGTTTTATGTAAATACACATAGGTAATACAATAAATTATGACATGATAAATACATTACATCCCAAGTATTATTAATATTTTAATCAATACACACTTCTTCAGGGTCTTCCCGGGAGGCTGTAGGAAACTGACGCAGCATCTTTTGCCAAGTTATTGTTTTGCCAAATGTAACGCTAAATACTGTGCATAGTAGAACAAAGCTAATGTCCTTCAATCAACTGTTGAGCAAATATTCAATTTAATCTCCTATATCAGACAGAAAAAAAAAGTTTCCAGACAGTGTATTTCAGTTATCAAGAGCTGTGATCAGTGTGGACAAACCTGGATACTGAGAAACAAATAAATACATCTGTGTGGGTTGAGCTGTTGTAAGACAGACAAGTGGAGGCTGAGGAAGGAATGTTACACCCTGCTCTCTGATCCTACCACGCCACTCAGTTTGTCCTCCTTCGGACCTGTTGTTTTATCACACTACAACACCAGAGAACACAGACATGCCCGGACTGCAAAGGCACCTTGTTAACAAACGGCCATCAAAGCCACACAGCTGTTTCATGTGTTTGTATATTCATGGTATATGAGCAAGGGTGTGTGACGCTGTTTGACGGATAGAAAAAGAAAACAAAACGTGGAAAAAACAGAAATACTCTGTGAAAAGAAAATGTGCATAGCGTGGCATGTGCATCAGTGCATATGCACACGCAATTGTCTTTTTTAAAAATTTTCAGGTGTAGCTGACTACGGAAGTGTCTATCTGTATAATTGAGTGTGTATGGCTTAAAGAAAGGTATTCAGAGTCACACCTGTCTGCTGCAGTTTGCACTGAGGCGAGGGGAGGCACAACAGGCATGCAGTGTCTATACACGCCTATGCACCTGGAGAGAGGGACCTGATGGCTGCACACACATAGAACAAGAACACATAGAGAAGGAACTGCCAATGTTCTGCTGATTTTTTTATTATTATTTTTGACATTTTATTTCATTACAGCCCAGTTTTTTGTTTTTTGTTTTTTTTCCTGGTGAATTTCGCCTAATCGACTACACCTTTGATTAACAGCTTTGTATCATTACTTTGTACATGAGGAGACTGCAATACAAACATGGTTGTTCAATAAGAAGGTCATCATGATTTAGATGATTTTGATAGGCTCAATCAGTCATTTTTGACCATATGCAACCTTTAAATTAGATGTTAATTATGTTATTTTCTTATAAATGAAAAGTAGCCATTTTTTCTTTTTCTTAACTTGTCTAAAGAGGGATGTAATGTGGTATTTTTACTGCCCATTCTGCTCAAATTTAAGTAACAGATTTGCTTTCAAAAACTTTCACTGCACCCTGTCATATTCTTATCTAATTCTTTTTACAAATCCATATACTTGAGTGATAACATGTTTGCTCCTAAACTATTTAATAAATAAATACCAGTTCATAAGCTGAATGTAACACAAAACACATTGCATGTTTTCATGGTATGCATTATTTGATGTTCTGACATTGATGCCACAATAAATTAGTCTATGCCTGTGTTGTTTCATGTGATTTGAGGTAAATTCTGATGCCACTGTGGGCTGGGAGGAGACTGTCAAGTGAACGCCGGAGGGACTCCTTCTATTCAGTCTATCTCTATGTTCAGCTATGTACCAGTATAGTGTGACTTGGCCTGTGGCTTGGCAGTGGACCGACACTCTGAAGCCCTGCGTGTGTATGTGTGTGTGTGAGTGTCAGAAGCTGTGACCTCAGATGTGTACAACACCTGTGTCCACTAAGCATTAGATGTACTAAAGACCTGCAGCTGCTAAACCCGTCTCTTTCGCTGTGTCACACGACATGGATTCACACACACACACACACACACACACACACACACACACACACACACACACACACACACACACACACACACACCACTATCATGGGGCTTATACCATGACATACATAAGCACACATAGGAGCTCTCAATACATAATGTATACACAAAGACATACATCTGTCTACCTTTTACACATCCAGTCACAAAACATAATTGTGTGTTCACTCTGAAACACACACTCCCACTCTGTGATGTTGGCTATTCACACACACACACACACACATTTTCTCTCTCTGCAGGATTATGACATGTTATTAATTGCCACCATTATCAGCGACAGCTTGCCCGAGAACTGGGCCCTTCTCTGGGGGCGTGAGGCCCAGCGTCGCAGAATACAAAAAAGTGAGAGAGAGAGAGAGAGAGAGAGCAGAGACACAGAGAGGAAAAGGGAAAAGGGCACATTGAGAGAGTGAGTGAATGATGGAGGAAAGGAAAGAGAACGGCGAGACGGGGGGGAGAGAGAGAGAGAGACAGAGAGAGAGACAGAGACGGTGAAGGTGTAATGCGTCACGCAGTGCGATGCAACACTCTGCCCAAAAGGGATTGTGGGATTGTGAATAATTTATCAGAAAACATTTTTCTTGGTCCTTTCCACAGACCCACAAATCCTCCCTGAGCTCTCTTTAGGCGGGGGCTGGAGATAATGTACTGTGTGAGTGTGTGTTTTATGTGTGTGTTTGCGAACATATATGGTGACTTCTGGCTCACTCACATACACAGCAATCAAATTGGACGTGCACACAGCAACAAAAACGTAAATTCACGAGTGCATATAAAGGAGTAAACTCCAGAAAAACACACAAATGCCGAAGCTGTGGCATGTGTCCATGGCAACAGTGAGAGCCGGGCTCGTCCAGTCTATTTGTGTCACCAAAATGTTACTGGATAGTGGATCACACATGATTAAAGAGCCCTCCTCTATTCCTACTTTGTGAAAGCAATGACAATGGTGATTCATAAACAAAGATATCATCAAACTACTAATCTCACAGCTGAATCAGTGACAGAAATCTGTGAACCTCGTCACATGTTCACTGGCCCGTCTCTTCCCTGCTCATATGTAGACTGAGAGAGAGAGAGAGAAATTGATTGGAAGGAGTTTGAAGGAGAATTCGATTGTCAACAGCGTCCTGGCATCAACTCCCCCAGCCCATTCATCTGTAGCAGCAGAAAAAACAGTTACGTGAACTGTCACACCCAACTCTACTGTTAATTTAAGGTAATTAGCGAGCGAGTGATTCCCAATACATCATGGTGCAACTGGCAGACTCCACAATATTTCACAGCCAATCTGTTACCTTTGCAGCCCCGCCTCCCTCGCCCTCCCTCACGCTCTCCGTTTCTCTCATTTCAGACACAGTAACTACACATGCAAACACACTTATCCCTGCTGACAAACACACAAACAGGCACACTGATAAATATACTGACATTCTCTGACAGCCTAATGTCTACCGTTCAGCTGTCATTGTTTACTTTACACACAATGTAGATTAGCCTAATCCAACAAACTGTTACACCTTATCTTAATAAAACCACAATATTTTTTTACACAATAGTTGGAAAGTTAAAAAAAAAAAAAAAATCAGAGACCACAATTACATTCTGCATGGACACGTATTGTGACGGCTGCAACCAAGGCATAATTTGTTCATGTTTTGTTTTGTTTTGTTTTTTTTACGCCTCTGCGTCAGTGACAGCTGTAGCTGGAGGCGTTATGTTTTGGGGTTGTCCGTCCAATTCTCATGCGCACAATATCTCAGGAATGGGTATTTCTATTAATTTGGCACAAACATCCACTCAGCCTCAAGGATGAACTGATTAGGATATCGTGGTCAAACGTTAGGGTCACTGTGACCTCAAAAAACTTTTTTGGGGCCATAACTCAGGAATTTATACATTAATTATGACAAAATATCACAAAAGTGTGGACTCGGATAAAAGGTTGAAGTGATGAAATTTTATATCCAAAAGTCAAAGGTCAACATCACCATGACATCATAATAAAAATTTTCTGGCCATTATTCATTGTCATAACTAAGCAACTAAGGGGGGGACTTTTGTTCAGACACTGAATCGGTGACACAAATCTTGGGTGCCCACCTTGAAACTTTGCTGATTGCACAGCTCTTCTGTGCTACCGAGGGGAGATGTGTGAAAAAACACAGTGTTTTATTTATTGTAACTGTTTTTCTTTAATGATCACCGAGACGGAGGCATACAACTAATTCCACATTATTATTTAAGATGTACATGTTCACCTTCTACATATCTGGCACCTAGCTTTTTGCCAATGTTTTATACATACATGCACACACACACACACACACACACACACACACACACACAGAAGTCTGAAGATGCATGATCATTATTTATCTAAGGAACCATTAGTGAGGCTTCTCCCAAATACACATATATGCCATAAACACTCAGGTGGGTATATTGTATTTTGGTTTTCATGGTTTGGGCCCCTATTGTACAAATTAGAGAAATGTTAATGCTGTACAATGTACTATGATAGCAAAGTGAAGGCCATAAAGAAGGGTGATGCGAAAAAAAGTATACTGAACTGTACAGAACCATGTCCTCAACCTTATCCAACACCTTTGGGATGAAGAGGAAGGCTGACTGCAAGCCAGGTCTTATCCTCCACTAACATATATATATATATATATATGCTCTTGTGGCTGAATGGGAGCAAATGCCCCTGGCCAAGTTCTAAATCTTATGGAGAGCATTGCCCAGAACAGTGGCGTATTATTAGTGTCTTTGGTTTTGGAATTAAATGTTGACCAATTACATATTATGGCTGCAATGCTCAGGTGTCAACATACTCTGGCTATATTGTGCATATTGGAAACCTATATGTGTAGGATTTAAACAACAATTGAGTTTACTAACACTGTTTAGATTCTACAGACACAGTCCAACAGCCTACACTCTATACAAATGAGATGAGAAACACTGCCATTATTGAGACACAACCTAGCTAGCTAATTTAGCCAGCTCTGTAGTTAATTAAGCCATGCTAGCTCTTTCAGAGGGTTTAGTGGTGGTGAAGATTATACTGTGAATGATGGGGGTATAAAGACAGGGCAGAAAACCCACATTTGAGGGGGCTGGTTAACATGCTGAGAAGGTGTCAAAATAACGGCTGCTTGCTCCAGGGAATCCTGTTCATTTCTGACAAAACAAACAGATGTCACATGTGTACTAAACATACCACTCCTCAGCCACAAACTCTTTCAACTCTCTGAGTTCAAAGATGATGATCTAGTGCTTAGGTACTTTTGGTTTAGTTTTCATGTCTGAGTGTGTTTGTTTTCAGAGTCTGTGCAGTTGTTAATTTGTGTTTGAGTGAGTCTGTAAATTTACACACAATTGCAAATACTGTACAAAGAAAAGTGTGTTAACAAAGTCTAACATCTGTCTTGTATTTACTCATACGCCCCAGATGTTGGAAACAGGGCTAGGTATGTAGAATGTAGATGTTTATATACAAGCTGCTTGAATCAGTTTTTCAAGCATATTTCTATTGAATGTTCAGAGGAAACCTTTTAAAAAATAGTGTTTGATTTCAGATATGTAACAAAGTTTTATAAGTAGATTTACAGTATTAGTCATCATTATCGCTGTTTGAGAAGGGCATTCATTCTGCAGTCTCCTGGGTGAAAGTCCAGGTCAGTTTGACCTTACCGCCTGCCCTTCTTTCCTTCTTATACAGACTTTCTCGCTCTTCACACAATGTCAGTTGCTCTTAGTCTCAAGTATTTCCGCAAACTGATTTGTGTTAGTTAGTTGAAAGCCCGGTTTGTCTCATAAAGACGCTAAAGGGAGCCTTTGGCATCGATACCACATGCCAAGGAGTGTGACAAAGCTTCTACCAACAGGGAAATGAAAACATGCTTTTTCTCAATTATTTCATAAAAAATATTTTAAAAAATCATCTGCCACTAAAAACTGCAGTATTTAAGTTTAACAAATGCCTTTGCTTCATATACTATTTAGCTTACGAATTGTAATTATCTTAAAAGTATGACAATGACAGTATAAAAGTCTTCTTCTTTTTATTTACTGTAAATCTGCAACATTTCAAAGCAGTAGTTGGGCTAAATAAGACATGTAAATGCCCAAGAAGGGTGCAGTGCCGCAGTGGCATGGTTCCAGAGTCATCAAGCTAATAGTTGCATTATGTCCAACATGCTGAAGAATGGATGCGTATTACAATTGCTCACTAACTGAAAATCTATTAGGTAACCAATAGTTTCATATACTAACAGCCATGAGGGAGCCTTATAGCTTGAATATTTTGTAATATCTGATCTTTATCTGTGCTCAGTTTCAGACAGTAAGTGAACCAGCAGCCCTGCGTCTCAGACAGAGCAGCTGGGGAGGTGTGAGACTACTTTAGCTCGCTGCACCACATCAATCTCTCAGAGGCTCTAAGACATTCACACATTCATACAGCCACACATGCATGTATCACACTTGCACTCATACATACACCTGCCATGTTCTATAAATGCTACCATGTTAATATAACGTCAGGGATAATGGTTTAAGTTTTACCATTACAATGGCCTTGATATAAATAGTACGATGGTGCATACTGTAGCATGGTACTGATAATGGCACAGAATGGCACGCTAATATAACACTTGCCATAGTATTATGTGTCTATAGTGTGGTCGGCCATTGTATACATACTGTAGTACACAGTACTGCACTGGATAAACTATGCATGCCATGTTTCTACAGTAACCCAGAACAGACAAACCAAAGACCGGCTCTAGTTAGGACTATTCACGGCAGCCACCATAATTCTCCTTCACACCTTGCACACAAGATAAGTTTTAACCCTGCAAACTCAATGACTCGATGCCACTTAATCCTACAAACTAGACCTTTAAGGCATGAACTAAAAACAGAATGAAGCCAAAGTTACTGATCAGTATCACTACACGTCTACTTACAGAAAGAGCAGTGCTGTGATAAGTGTCCAGAGGAGATTTTTTTTTTCAATACCACCAGCAGCAGCATAGATTTTGATAGACAGGTATTGGATAAAGATACAACAAAGCACTGGACTGCAAAAACAGTTTCCAGCAAGTCCTTCAAAGATACAGACAATAAATCTTCATAAAGCAGAAAACTTCAAGTATACAAGCATTTTAATAAGAACCATCCCACTGCCAACCACGAATCACGAGTGGCGAGACAAAATAAGTCGACAAGATTTAGAAATTGAAGGGAGAAAGTCATGGAACTAACTGCACAAGACAAAAAAAAGCATGAAGGTCTCCCATCATTTATGTGCAATCTTCACTGCGTCTTTTTAGGGTTGCTTCACTTTCATCCCTGTACACCACGGGGCCTTCAAGGGCCGCTCTTCTTGATTGTGTTGGTGTGTGTGTCTCTGTGTGAGTGTGTAATCAACTCTACCTTACTGTGTGGTTGGAAAAAACAAACAGAGAGAATACCATAAACACTCACCCTCCCTTGCATCGCCATGGTTTATGTCTCCAGTGGGCAGGGCACTGTCTCTCATAACGGTGGCACAAATTAACCTCGTAGAGTTGGAGTCAAACTGGAATGTGGGGTCCCCTCGGGGAAGATTCCTGAAGACAGAAAAAAGAGAAAGAAAAAGTGTTTTTCAAAATATATTTGTAATAGTACACAATACATTGCCACAGTTCTGGCTTTACTCTGAATATTTTGAGGTTTTTCTCCTGTAGGTCGGCTGTAAATTACAGTTTCAGAACCTTAGTTGAGGGAAGATTTCTCAGAATATTGTTAGAATATTGATAGATAAGTAATAAGGCGAGTGGATTTCTGCTTGCACAGCAGTGGAGCAGTCAATACTGTCACTACGCTGCTTTTTGGCTTGTCTTGATGTCTAATTAGACTATTAGGGGCCTTTGGGGTTAGTTTAGGTTGTGTGAGTGAGCAAGGCCCCATCTACTTAAAACACAGTGACCACAACGCTTTCCTCTGCTTCTCATCTTTTCCTTTGAAATACATTAATTTACTCTTTTGCTTACAGTTTGGTGGCAATCACTGGGCTACACAGAGCTTTGATATAACATGGCCATAGGTTCCCAATGACACTGCTGTGTTTTGGTTAGAGCTCCTGCTTTAATTTATTTTATTTCATTTTATTTTCATATTTGATTTCTTCTATTAGTGTCAACTCAAATGTGTGTTTTAACTGGTTAATCAATTATTCTGCTGGTTTTACTTGTGTGTTGTCACCTTTATTGGTTTGTTTCTCTTTTTGTTTTTAGTTCAATTATTTATTCATATAAATTCAAATGTATAATCCTCTTTTAATGATCTACTTTTAGCATTATTATTTCGTTCAATTTCAACTTTTTCTTGTCAGTTCTGACTGGCATGTCTTTGTATCTTTTATTGGTTTATTCTTCATCTTGATTATTATTTTATAGGTTTTACTCTTACTTTTAATAGATTTGATTAGCTTTTATGTTCGGTTGCTGGCTTTGTTTTGTGCCTGCAATGTGTTCCTTGCACTTTGTACAGCACATTGCACTTCAGCCTGGAATAAAATGTGCTATATAAATAAAATTTTGTTTGCTTGTTTGCGATGGAAAAACTTCTGCAGACTCATTTTAAAACTGAAAACCTCAGTCTGAGTGCTTTACAAATATTTCTCCAAAAGTTTACTCATTCTGGGGCAATTTACAACATATTATAGCATTGCACATGCTCTTGAATTAACTGTTGTTGTCCACTTGGCAGCAAAAGTTTCAAAATGAAGCCGTACAGAGAATGTGGTGGGACAAAGGCCATGAAGATCAGCAGAGCGAATATGCCTGAGCGCCCTGCACTGTCAAACTAGCACCTTGGAGCATTCAGTGTATTTGGAGAATGTGAGATGATTGCATTCAGAGGTTTTCATCAACATTGTCTCAGTGGAAGTACGACAGAGAGAGAGAGAGACAGACAGAGATTGGGGCGGTCGCTGGGGTCTGTAACAATCTTCATCTGATTTGTTTTTCCTCCTCTATCCTCACTGCCTTATCTATCTCTCTCATTGTACCTTTTCTGTCTGAGTAAAAATGTGAGCAGACTCAGATCATCAGGTTGCTAGGCAACGCTGGAAGTGTGCAGGCATGTAACATTGGGTTTTGGGTCTTGTTTTAGTTGGGCTTCTTACTGTTGGTCCTCTCACTTCCTCTCATCCTCCTCTGCCTTTTCTTTCATCTTCCTTTGTCCTTTCTTTTACTCCATTTCTTCTCCCTCCTTTCTGTCTGTGTGACTGCACAGTGGAGATTTCCGCACCCGGGAGAGATGTGCAGTGCTTCTAGCCAGCAGGAGCAGCAGCAGCCGTGAGCATTTATCAAAGCCGCGCTCCGTAATGACCACTCAGCAGTGGGGAAATTGAGCTGACCCCGAGGCCAAGCTGTTAGAGGGGACTGGTGGGAAGGCCAGCGGGGTCAGGCCATCCTTGTCCCACCCACTTAGTGGGCATTTAGCGCTGAACCATTAGTTTACTGTTTGGAGGCCTCACAGCTATCCACTGCACAGTACACACACACATGCGCATGCGCACACGCACATGCACGCACGCACACACACACACATACACACAGTGTGGACAACAGCCCCTCCGCCTAATCTTCAGCACTTCAATGTTTACCTGACATAAGTTGTAAAAGGAAAAGAGTCAAAGAAACCGAGGGGGTAAACTTTGTTGGCTGCCAGTAAATGCTTCGACTTGGCACTATCAGGAACTATTTCTCTGTTGTTGTACTGAAAGCAGGTCAAGACAATGTGGGCAAAGTAAATGTAGCTGTATTTTACATTTGGCATTCAACCATAGTGAAAATGGAATAAAAATGAACTGTGATAAACACTGGGAGTCAATGCTATGACTTACGTTACATGTTCGGTTGCCCAACAGGGTGATTTTACAGGCTCCATGAATGCCTGAGCTCCATGTATGATTAGCTTTACACATGGCTGAAATAAGACTCTTTTCTCATACCGTTTATTGTATACATTCAGTAAACATTGGTGGTCGCCGAATTTTCGCCTCCGCTGATGCCGATATGACACTTTAGAAGCTACCGGAACTAGCCACCAACAGGCCGAGTAGCCTCTACCTGTCACAGGAGACATACCTTACCGACAGCTCCGGAGAAAGCAGGTCCCCTCTGCTGTGTGAGTGTTTTCAGTGCTCTGTTCTTCATTTTAAAGTGTATTTTCTACCACGTTTTTGCCTGGACCGAGAGGGCTGGTTACGGACTTCAGCGATGTTACTGCAAGAGCGAACGTCTCATACAGCCACTTCCTGTTACAAATTAAAAGCCCTCCTTTCAAAATAAAAATCTATGCTCACAATTTTACGACTTTATTCTGGTAAAATTATGACTCCGTTCTCGTGAAATTGCAACTTTTTTTCTCATAAAATTATGACTGAATTCTCATAATATTATGAATTTATTGTCATATTGTTACATTCTTTTTTTCAAAGTATTATGACTATTTTCTTATAATATTACAAGTTTATTCTCAAAGTCTCATAAAAAAAAATCTGCAATGTGGCCCTAAAACTAAGTCATAAGAAAGTATTCAGTATTTAGAAAATAAAAAGGTACTCCACTGTAAAGTTTCTTGTTTCACATTTGTTTGTTTTTTTACACCAATTAAAAATACTCAGAAGTAATTGAAAAACATATTTCAAATACAAGTAAAAGAAATACTGCACATTTCTGATTAACATTTTGCCTGGAGGCTCCATACACAAACTTAAGGTAATGTTATCATGAAAATCTCAGATTGACTTTGACAGGTTGAAAATTAATAGGTCAAACAATAAAAATCACCCCTCCCTAGAGTTTTATTTCGTTTAATATCTAATTCCAGATTTACATTACATTACATGTGATATTCACTTCAGATTTAATCTCTATTAAACATAAACTCTGGTGTTTAGTTCATTTCCAGCAGTCATATTATTATTATTATTATTATTGTTGTTGTTGTTGTTGTTGTTGTTGTTATTATTATGCATTATCTGCTTTTTCCTGTTTCAAACTATCAAGCTATTTCAGCCTTAAGAAATCCAAAATCAGTCAACCTCTACTAAACACACTTTTTCACACACACTCAGGCACAACAATGCACGTATGTTTAGTGGTAATGTCTAATCATTCAGTCCTTGTAAAATAATCCCTAAATCTGCGATACATGTTCTTGTCAAGTGATGACTGTTAAAAGTCAGTTTTACAAGGGGAAATTAAGTGTTTGTAAAATAAATTTATGATAAATATATATTTGAAAAGGCTGACATTCATTCATCCTTTATAAAGCAAAGGGTGATTGTCTGTAGTATCTCATCTGACCTTTGTTGGTCTCCTCACAGACACTGTGGAGACATGACAATTGCCAGAGCTTGTTAATGCTGGGAAGCTGCTCACTGGCTCTAGTTAGCATTATTTAACTCAGCTATGTCTTCAGGCACTTGCTTACAACAGTCCAGGGGCTGCCACGGGGCAAAAATCGCAGGGGAGCCGCACACACAGACAATCAATATGGACGCAGATGGGAAGAGAGGTGGGGGCAGGAAAAAAAAGAGCTGGAATAGTCATTTTCGCTTGAGAGGTGCTCCCTTGAAAGCCATGAAATAAAAATCTGAACTTTAAAATTGATAAGGATTGATTTCGCTGACATGGGATCATAACATACACCCCTTCGGAGACTGGCAGCGTGAGGGCTTACAGATGCCTGGCGCATAAAGGAGAATGGGGAGGACGTAAATCTGACTACAGCACAGCAATTAGCCTTTTACTGTGGAAAAGATATGGAGAATCTTTACTGTTTCATCAAATGGCATTAGG
Source organism: Plectropomus leopardus (assembly GCF_008729295.1). NCBI lineage: Eukaryota > Metazoa > Chordata > Actinopteri > Perciformes > Serranidae > Plectropomus > Plectropomus leopardus. The sequence goes on from NC_056465.1 coordinate 12,562,207, forward strand.
CACGCTCTGGGCCTGGAGGTTTCACTGGGAAGACAAATGCTAGAATAAACTTGTTTGGACAGATGGATTGGATGGAATTCCTCACAAAGTTCACTATTTTCCCTCACAGATCCATATAGATCTCTAGCAAATGGTTAGTTCATTATGTGGCTTCTATTAAATGTCACACAGTGTTTGAGCAATAAGTACAGAGACAAGCTCACCCTAAATGACATTTTCCACAATGTTTTCAAAGACAAAATGTGCCGTCAGATACATTTTGAATAAGTTTATTTCAGTGTTTACTGAAAGTGCTGAAAAGACGCTGAATTCACTGGGAAAAGGAAACAACGCAGAGGTTGTTTCATTCATTTAATGAAAATAGAGCCTCAATGATTATAATGACTATTCATTTCCAAGCCCCCTAATCATGTAACAAATCAGAAAACAACATTGTTTTTAATTGCGCCATCATGTATGCTTTAAATAACAAATATGAAGGCCCCAGAATGCAAATTAATTACTATTCAAATGAACACGGTGCAGCAGAGAAAATGATTGGGTTAAAGGAGAAAGAACTTGGTGCTAATTCCTACTCGGATGAGTGATTGGGAGGAATGAACAGGGAGGTCTTGATCAAAGCTAACATTGTAAGCTAACATTGTACTGTATGCTGGTGAGCAGATGGTGAGCCATAAATCCTCAGCCAGGCTCTGACACATATTAGCATTTAGTTAGCAGCCCACAGCTTGCCAGCCATTTAGGTAATATCTCCATCAGATCACTTTGGAAATGGTGATAGAGTGAGTTGGGGGGATTTTAATGCTTTCCACGACTGTATTGTGCTTAGTTAGACGGAACTCTGGCTGTGCCATGAAGTGTTGCTGTTCGCAGCGGTAGGAGACTGCGTGTGTTGACAAATACGCTCATCACTGCCCATTTAACTGCACAAAGCTTTCACTGGCACCGCCAACTTGTGTAGCAACATCATTTACCTCAAATGAATACACAAAGTGCCAATATACTCAACTCACATTGTCGTGGATTGGTTATAGTGTTCAGAGCCTGATTAAGGCTGTTCTCATGCACTGTTATATGTTTTCCTATAAAAAGTAATGCACCAAAATTTCTGCATACCCTATGCAATCATGAGCCAGTAATTTGTATACAACCAATGTATTTGGGAAAGCTGTGATCACATGCAAAGGACCTTCAACAGGAGACAAGTGTTTGAAACAACGCAAACTTAAAGGGAACTCTGAGCCATTTTAAGCTACTTTGTCAGCATGTTTCTTCTTGAAACTTTACTTGCCTTAACCCTTTGAAACCTGAGCAAATTTACTTGATTTCTTTTAAAAACACGAGAGGGCGATAAGCAAATTAACCCACAAATAAAGATTTAAATAAAATAAAAATTTAATTAAAAGTTACAAGAAAATTACTGGAAAGTAAAGTAAAAATAAAAAAATAAATAGATGTATAAAGAAATAAAGAAATACAAACAAAAAACGACAACTACAAAGATCTCAAGAAAGTGCTATTTTTTCCCCCCTGTAACTTAATTTTTAAATATATATGAGGAAAATTATAAATATACTTTCCTGGGCATTTGCCCCAGTTTTTTGATCATATCTTATAATCTATCCCAGCACATTTTCAGGTCAGTTCCTTGTCACCTTTTACTGATTGTTTTGCAATTTGACGGACATTACTTGCCAATTTGCTCATTATGTTTTTACCATGTTTTTTTTTACCATGCATTTTATCTTACAAATTTAATGGTCTGTCTCCAAAAGCCACTTCTCAGTGTGCATACGCATGCACAAATATATCAGCAATCACCTGTTGCTGGGCTGACCATAGTTGGTTGAAAAATTCAAACGTATTGCCCAACCCTAGTTGAGAGCTTTTTTTTTTTTTCAATGCAAACATATGCTTTAAGGTGCCCTTGCCGCAGCAGCCTGAGTTAAATTCCAACTGGGGGTCCTATGTTTGCATTAATGTCGACAAGATTTATTCTAAATCAGATGGCCACCATTTCAAACCATTAACACCCTCTCTAATGAAATGATAGCTGATATCACAGTCCGTCACTGCATCAGTCAGCTGCTGCACCAACGGCTTGGTCAATGTCAGACCTGGAATTCAACCAATGAAAAAAGTCTTTGGTCAAATAACCAAATCCTTCAGTGAGGCTATCGTCAGTATTTGAAATCCCAGATTTAAGACTCTTTTTCATGAAAACATCAATGGTCTGCAACTTTATTTTAAAGTCATGTTGTGTCTGAGAGGAGTGGGTGTTAATGTCCATGTGCACTGACAGCCAATGGTTTCTTTCTTGAAACATAAAGATGCTCAAGTGACCGATTTAATGTTACGCCTTGCCTCATGGATTTATCGCAAATTAATTTAGCCAAGCAGGAACTGAGAACTGATTTCCTTTTTCTTTTTCTTCTTAGTTGTTTTTTTTTTTTGCTTGGTGTCCATCATCAAAACATTTTAGGATGAGATGCACTACTACTAGAGCTACAAACTGAAGATATAAGATATCCGATGCATTATTTCAAAAGTTGGTTTATATGGTATATCCATATCTCCTGACAGAGGACCAATCAGATCTTGTATTTCTAAGTTAAAGATGTTTTTTTATTTAAATATCTCCACTGATTTTTTTTTTTAGGTTTTTATCGGGGCAAACAAGATAGATTAATGAGATAGAAGATATGTATGTCTGATTAAATTATAGTTTTGTTTCCCTATAAGCCTGAAACATTTGTGCTGTTTTTCTCATTTAGATGTCAAGTTACTTGCATACCACCAGCTTCAGTCTCATACATCCCCCATCTTTTGATTTATGGTGACAGACCTCTCCTTTAGTTTATTCTTGGTTTATGACTTTGGCATTTAAACTGAAGATCTGATATAGAAACTAATAAAAACATAAATTGTTAATCACTGTTCACTACAAGAGTAAAAAGTCAAAATATTACAAGCACTGAGAGTATGCCGTTATATGCATGCATGCACTGCAACACACACAGGAGAAATGCTGTAAAGTCTCTTAGTGACACTCGCACACTGACAGACGGAGTGAATGACTCTCCTGCTGCACGGATTGGGTTGCAGTATGTGAGCTGATAGTGAAAGGGCAGCGGTGAGAAAGAGCGAGACAGAAAGTGCAAACTATGTGTGGTTGTGTGCGTGCGTGCATGTGTGTGGGGTTAATTGTGGTTCAACTGTGAGGGACAGCTGAGAGAGCTCATATATGGCATAGAGGAACAAGCATGGTGACAGGCAACTTGACAACACAACCTGTTTTATGGTGACAAGTGTCTGTGTGTGTGCATGTGTGTGCAAGTGTGTGTGTGTGGTTGAGAAAACGGGTGACCGGGGGCAGAAGAAAGTGTGAGAAAGAAAGAGTGTGCTAAAGAAAGGCAGGTGAACAGTGAAGTGCTTGTCTGCCCACCCAACATGTTCACACGCCTCCTTTAAGAATAGCAAAGAGTCTTGGTAAGCGATTCCTATACCAGGGGTGCTGATGGGGAGGATTCTCTAACTATGTATGTGTGTGTGTGTGTGTGTGTGTGTGTGTGTGTGTCTCAGACTGGGAGAAACTGAACTGAAGCAAGGCAAAAGAAGATTGTTGACTATCCCTCACCTGTCACCCAAAGCACCAACAGGAAGGGATCTGAGAAAGATTACAGCCTGTTTCCTGTTACCCATGAGGCTTAGCAGGGACGACAGCAGTCAAGGTGCGGTATACTTTACACCAGGTTGCAAAATAAGTATTTGCGCGGCTTTGTGTGTGGCTCAGCCTGGGCTGCAGCTGTGTGTGTGTGTGTTTTCTGTGTGTATTCTTGATGCATAAGCACGGGGAGTTCAAACCATCAAAGCAGCTCTGCTCAGCTCAGTTTTCAGTAAGCAGCTAAAGGTTAGACTTATGTGTTGCTACTTACAGTAACACCAACAGACTCATTTACACCATATCATAACCACTACAGAACTCACTTGTCAATCATGCCGATCCTGCGAAGTGGGTCATTTCAAAAAGAGACGCACACCGTTTGAAAATGTCATTCCTGATAGTGTTACTGGAGTGCCGTGGAAAGTATTTGAAGCTATAGCACCTAAATGTATTTTCTGCATGGTAATTTACTAGATATTTCTTGGTGTACAAAATATCGGAAAGCACCATCAAATAAAAACAAAGGTCATTACAATTAAAATAATTAATTCAAGCTTAATTTTGTTATCATATTTAAAAAAAAAAAAAAAAAAGCAAGGCTTCTTTTTTTCCAGTAAGTTTTGACTGTTATTTGTTTCATCCTTTTTTTCTTCTGATTAAATAAAGCTTACATGTAAAAATAAAACATTTTTAGAACTATAACAGTTAGCTGAAAAAATAATTGACAACTACCCTGATAACCAATTAATCTGTTCTGTCTTTTTTAAATTAAAATATCAAATATTGTGTCAGTGTCAGCTTCTCAAATGTGATGAATATCGGCTGCTCTTTGTCTTATAAGATGGTCAGTTAACTATCTTTGGGTTTCAGATTGTTGGTTGGTCAAAAAAATATTTTGAAGATGTAATTTTGGTGATTATTAGGGCTGTAAAATGATGAATTATTTTACTCACAATGAATTGCTGAATTTCAAGAGTTAATCATGATTACTCGCCTTTCTTAATCATATGTTTAAAATTCCACTATTTTGCATTTCAAAACAGTTTAAGTCCATACTAACAGGATGAGTCAGTTCTTACCAGTGTCTTAATTGGGGATCAAATGAATGCAAAGAAATTTGCTTTATGATCTTGACCTACAGATCTATTTCATATCAGTGCTGCACGGCTAATGTGGCCGTGTTATGTTCAGACCTTAATCCCATCATGATTAACATGTTAACAATGACAGCCCTTGTAATTATAACTGATTATTTTCGGACATTTTAGAGACTGATCTGATTGACATTATATGCTCTATAACATGCTGCTATTTTGGGCAGGACTGTTGTGTAGAAAAGGTTTTTAATGTCAGCTTCTCGGTTAAATAAAGTTGTAAATATCTTACCACCCATCTTGAAGAGATAAGCCTGAACCCTGCGACCTACACTCATAAAAAACAACTTGTTGTCTTGTTATGTGTGTTCTGACCAGAAATAGGCCTGTGACCCATCCTGGGGTCACCAGCCATAGTTTAAGAAACGCTGACTGTCAGTGAGTTTAGGACCTTTGTAGGTCTCCTTCATGACACAGGAGGCGTCTCTGTGGAAAAGATAGAAGTGAAAGGTTGAAGCTGCCTCTGCAGTCCTGTGCGTTCTCGAAGACGTGACATCACAGAAACATGTTATAGCAGGATTCCTCCGTGTTTTTTAGGCCAAGGACCCCTTAGTCAAAAAATAGACGCAGCAGGCACTGTTACTACATATATATAATATACAGTTGAGTATTAAACTGGGCCTACGATAACATGTAGGGCAGACTACAATGCCCTGCAGATACATACGTTTACATTGTGCACACTAAGCTATTAAAATAATAACTATTCACACTTTTAAATATTTAACATCATAGATCCATTTGACAAGGATTCATGGTTAACAGCTGGCCTATCATCAAAGTTGTCTATTGTAAATAAGAAGTTTTCTTTGTTGTTTACAAATAGAATAATTTGTCTTTGCTAACAAGATGTTGGATTCATGTTAATGTGTATTGTTGGACATATTTCAGTTTTTGGAGGAAATGTTTTTTATTTTTAATTATCTAAAAATAATTTGGTGGACCCTCCTGCAGTAACTCTGACGACCCCCTAGAGGTGACAGACCCTCTGATGAAGACCCATGTATTATAGCATTATCCCTCTATATGATTCTATCCATTGTTTCATACGTAATTACTGTAACTTGAATACCATGCAAGTCCGTCATTGTAGGGCTCAACCATAGCTAATAATTTCTAAGCTGAGAAAAAAAACAAGGAAATGAAGGAGAGACAGCTTGACTTTTAAATTCCAATTTTTGTTACAATAAAAACATTATTACTGCATTTTTTAAATCATTGTTAGCATTTGATGTTCTATTTTCAGGTTATTTTTAAAATCAAGGAGCAAGCACTGGCTGCCATCCAAATCAAATGTCATGGGAAATAATTATCCTGATCGGAATCATATCCAATATTTAGAAAATACTTTTCATTCTCTGTAATCTAAGATTATTTGGGAACTTGTTGTTCATCAAATAGTTTACATTGACTTGTCGTTTGGAAGATAGAGTGACAGTAAGACGTGGAGCAACTGCCGCGGACTGAATTCAAACCAACATCGTTGTGGTATGCATCTCAGCATGCTGAGCCACCAGGACGCCAGATCTGGTCTTTGAAGCCACGGCGGGTTCCCTGAGGCCAGCAGCAGCAGTAGCCGAGGGGGTATCAAATGTGTTAGAGCTGCCCCACTAATAAGATAAGTGGGCTAATGCTAGCACTAGAGGTTTGCCACTCATCTCAATCTGTCGTGTTTAACAGTCTCACAGGAATAGCTCTCAAATTTAAATGCTGGACCGCTGTTGATGGAGTGGAGAGGTGTAAGTGTGTGTGTCTGTGTGTGTGATGGGAGCAGAGCGGCGTGTGTGTTTGGGTATGTGTTGGTGGGGAGGGAATGTGGGTGGAAGCAATGTAAGACGCTGGCTAAGTCTTATGGAACATCAGTTGACACTAGAAAAATACAGCTGCCGATAAATCTCCTACAACAGCCCCGGACTCAAGTTTCGCTGCATGATTTATCGGAGTTGTTCCTTTTAGACTTGCCATTTGGGAGCCGCGATCTCTGTAGGTCATTTGTACAACTAACTTTTAAACTTTAATACTGCACAAAACACACATGTAGGGAGAAGGAAACTTGGCCTTTCTGAGGACGAAACCAGCTAGATATCATTTATCTGTCTTCTCTCTTTTTTTTCATCTGGAGTTCTTATTTCTGTCTCCACTCCAAAAAATGTCTCAAATAATCAGTGATTCATTTTGGATGTTTATATTTAACCACTGATGCACCCAGCAGTTGCTCTCAAAATGTCAAGTGTCTGTTTGAAAACTCGCCTTAATTGGAATATGTGTGTTTTAAGGTGAGAGCTATTACTCTCATTCAGTCACTATTGATCTGCACCTCTAGCACTGATAAGTTCTGCACAATGTTTATTAGACTGAGAGGGACTTGCTGAAACAGAATACTTGTTTTCTTTGACAAACATCCTCATGTAATAAAATAAAGCCCTATAGCGTGTCTTGATGGTTATGTGTGCTATTACATGTACTGGTGTTAAATAGGTTTTAATTTGGCCCATTGAAATTGTCATCAGTGTCCGAAATAAACTTTTTAACTCAAATCCACCCACCAAGCATTTTTTACTGTCCAGAATAATAATAAATTAACTGTTTGTGTCATACATTTATTGAGATAAGAAGGTTTTATGTTGAATACAAGCTTAGAGAAGATGCCAGAGCGAAATTTGAAGCAAAATTATTTAATATATTGAACAATTCATCACCACAGCACAGTATGTTGCAGTGTATCTATATCTAGGCCTTTTTTGTTAAAGGTAAGAATGGTAGAAGTAAAACTTTAATGTGCTGTTGACAATGTGGGAGGCAATAAAGAGTTTGCTGTCTTGGTTCAGGCCAGGCCCCCAGGATGTGCGCTGGGCCTTGAAGCCAATTTTTGTTGTAGCCAAACCATAGACTGTATATAAAGATGGACGACACACACCCAGTTACCCCTGCTATACTTAAGTGAAGTTATAATATCCGAGATACAGGTGCTGCCATCTTGCAAGGGTGATGTCATTGAGAGCTGTATTCTGTGCAGTAGCGATATCCATGGTCGAAGAGTTCCCGCCAAAACCCCCAAAATTAAATCATCATCATCTCCATGTTTGAATGTGATGGGGTTTTTTTTAAGCCTACCCATGTGCCTCCTTCCCCCAAACCTCCCAGTCCCATGCCAACATCTTTGTTTGTCGATATCCCAGTGTTAGTTGCAATGCACTTTTGTTGCCTAAACATAACCAAGTCTAGCAACATGCCACCATGTGCTTCTGTTGACATCATGGTAGCGTCGTCACGGTAGCGGCATCCTGTAGCGTAACAAGCAGATGCAGTAGGATAACTAAAATGTAATATTTAGACACAGAAGTCCACTGTAAATATGTGACGACTTGGGATGAGAACATGTTGGAATGTACGGGGCCCTGCCCCGAATGCTGCGGCAGGGCATCTAAGCAAAGTATGCAAAAATTACATGACTATTTTGGTACTAACATATATCCGTCGTGGATAACCGTCCAAGAATTACTTGCCATATGGAAAATCTATCCGCTTTTGGCACTTCGTGGGTGTTAATTTTGTACCTTGCATGTCATCAAGTCCCTTAAAAAAATCTTTAAAAATGTTCCATAAAGATAAAGCAATGTTTAGATTACCTAAATGACATACATTATATGAACATTTTAAAACCCTTCTGCCTACAATGACCTAACTGTGGCTAAATTTGGACAAAATTACATTATAGAAATTGTAATGCAGGCCTGATCCCCTGAACATGGATCGTATTCATTGCCCACATTTTGGCACCAAACTACATGTCAATGCATCATTACTCTAATTATATTCATGCTGTTCCATTACATCACTCACCACACAACCGTCCTCATCAGCACACAACAGGTGTTTGTGATCAAATAATGAATGTGATATCAACAACAAATTACATGCAGATCATTCTGGTCCTGTCGTAGATTAAAATCATTTAGGTATATTAAAAATCTAAAATATTTAGCGACATTTTACAAGGTATATATTTTGCAACGCTCACTCTTCATGACAGATCACACACTATTTCTCTTGTCTCTGGTAGTCCTGTTCACATAGTAATAATAATAAGTTAATCAAATGGAAATAATTGTGATTTGTCATTGTTGTAATCAGCCTTCATCACATGTCTTTTTCACTCTGCTATGTTTAGATTTTCACAAATAAAAAGTGCTTGCATAAATCACTGCAGTGGCCTTTAGAGGGCACTGAATTTGATCTTAGCTTTCCCCACCCGAGTTTGTTTGCTAATGGCCGTGTGGACACCGCACACTCTTAACACATTCAAATTCCCACCATCGCCCCCTCGCCTCCCGTCTCTGCGCTGAGACAACCTGGAAATCACCATCCACGACTGAGGAAGCTGGCACTCCATAGTAAGCACCTCAATTACAAATGTTATCAATCCCAGGCAAAGAGAGAGCTTAGCACTTGTGTCTGTTTTTCTCATCAGCGGCGGTGTGGTAGCGGACGGGAGAGAAGGGCTCAAGAGAGACAGGGACAGCAGTTTGTATATGTGTATGTGAGTGTATGTGTCTATCCTCTAAAACTCGACCCCCCCCGCCCTCCCTTAAATATCCTGTCGCCTTCGGTGTTTCTTTCTTGCTGTTCTTCAGTATCTTGACTCCATGCCCTCTGCAAAACCTTAAGAACCCAATCGTCTCAAATTCAGCCCACTGAAATAATTAAGGGGTTGCATGCCGCCAAAAATAAGGGTGTGCGTATTTTTGAAGTAGGGAGGGGACATGTGTTTGGAGTCTCGGGATGCCAGGATGCCTCCGGCTGGGTTCAACTTGTTAGGAAAACTGGGTATTGCCTTTCACTTCCGTTGACATGACTGCAGTATCAGTGGTAGCGGTGGTGGTGGGGGGGTGCGTTAGGTGTCAGCCACAGCTTGGCTGGCCCCCCCAAGGATGTGCATGTTTACAGAGGTGTTCTCACAAACATTTGCCCAGCGCAGCGCGACAGACAGGCCCCATGGGCATGGAGAGGTGTTTATAGTTATCTTTGAACGCTCTATAAGTCACTGCAAGACCAAATATACATGATGCATCTTGCATCATGCAGTATGCAGTATGCAGTATGCAGTATGTTCATTATAATAATGATTTTAACTAAATACAGAGCTCGGTTTGACTAATTAAAAGGACTCAACCTGGGCTCTTTAAAACAGAAACCAGTGTGTTGTCTCCTACCAGCCATTTGTTTTACACACCACGAGACAACCTAATCCAGAAAACAATTGTTGCTATTGTACATTTCTGCAAAACACTGATATGTCACATTTGTACATTATTATGTAGATGATATGTTAAAACTTTACATTTACATGTTAAAACAGCATTTCCATGAAAATGCCATGGATGTTTAGTGAAAATACACTTTAACTTTATAAATGTTTATATAACATGTATGCTACATACAAACGTGATGTATCTTTGGTTCGCAGAAATGCACAGTGCCAAGAATTTCTGGGCTGATTAAGAAGATGGAACAGGATCCTGGAACACTGCAGAGTTCATTATAGTACTATGACTCATAATTTTACAACTTGAGAATTTGTCAGACAGATATCACAGCAAAAAATTTCACAACGATGATGAGGTAAAGAGAGAAACAAGGCATCTTATTACAAAGTAAGCAAACAACACACAGTGGTCACCACAACAGCATGTGCTTTGCTGCAACAAATTCTAAGCCAGTTCAACCTTTTTGCCAAAAAATTTTGCAATCTTTGCCAGAGCTCTTATGATGTCGTAAAGTAGTAGCGTAATGGACATGAATGAAGGGGCTGTGTTTTTCCACAAGTGTTGTCAATAAACATAAGCTCACTCACATCATCATGTAAAACCTGTTCAGAGTTCCTTCTATCCTCATCAGATGTCCCTCACAGACTAACTGCACCCACCCATCACATAAATATGAGCAAGCCTTTGAAAACCAAGATAATACTGTTTCCTGCTGGAATGGTACCACGAAAGCTGTTGTTTTTTTACTGATACATAGCTGCTTGACCCCCCATTTGTAACCCTAACCCCTGGTGGTTTTTGTGCCTAAATCTAACCACATCTTAACCACAACACTGTTAAAAGTTTGAACATATCCGCTGCATGATTACATACAAAAATATAAGATATCTATGGTTTGCAGAAGCATACAATGCCATCATTTATACTATGGGGTTGCTGCTTATCCTCGGTTGGGAAGTGTAGTAACTATTAAATTCTTAGCAAAGTGAACTATGGATTGTGCAAAATCATATGTTCAGTTTTAGCAAGCTCTATCAGTATTTTACAGAGTAAAAGCATAGACTGAGGTTGCAGCACAGCATTATAACCCCAACTGCAATACACAAAAAGCATAAACCTGACACAGATGTACGAATAGAAACATATACACCAACATAATGAAACATGATACACATAAACCAGTATTCGTGTTCACTACCACAGATGGACAATGAACACATACGCAGACATATTCTGCGCGCACACACACACACACACACACACACACACACACACACACAATTCATAAGCATGCAGACTGGGGAGCAGGCGTCCTTTTGTTAGAGGGAGAATGGGAAGTGTGAAGGACGTGACGAGGGAGATAAGTGTCCTCCAGGGCCCTGAGGTTACCCTAATGGTGTCATACATCACCACTCACAAAGCCATGCAGAGCAAAGTTGTCAATGCATGAATGCTGCACTATTACTATCGGCCATTTTAATCATGGCACCTGTCACTGCGCTAATCAACACCATAACTTCACACTGGAAATCACTCAGAAAAACTCTCTCATGCTGCTGTGTACCAGGAACTGTATACAACACAGGCAGTAAGTTATGCAGAGGGGGCCGCTGGCTGGATGGTGGGCCACTGTGCCGAGGGGTTGTGACTTTGTAGTGCATCATTGCCCTTGTTTAATGGAAGCTTGGCTTTTCCTAAGCAGTTGTTGTGACAATGCTAAATGCCGCTTTTATGAACGTGCTAAAAGGGTTTTCCCCCACTGTCAACAACACCCCCCCCCCCCCCCCCCAACTCCAACACACTCAAACAATGTGTCCAGTGTGGCCTCCTGGACCAACACTCACCAAAAAATAAACAGCTCTTAGCACTTAGCAGCTGTTTCCTCCATGTCCACACTGTTGCAGATTCTGATAATGCATCATTTCCCCTCCCATCTTCACTAAACTGGTGTATCTCATGTCACTTGAAATACTCCCCCAAATAGATAAATATCAACTTTTCATATGATGGCACATCACAAAATACAGGTATTGTCACTGGCATACTGGCCTATCTGACCCCAACTGTATCGGTACCAAAAAGTGTAAACTGTTGTTAATGATGAGTCCCATGTTCCACTTAGCTGCTAACACAGATATCCTGTCCACTGGGGGATTAAAGGGTCCATTCACTCAAAGTACAAAACCAAAATGTATGCTGGTAATTAGCATTGGTACTTTGGGTTGTACTCAAACAGCAACCTTCAGGGCTGAAAAATGAAGCAAACATGGAAGTGCCAAAAACTGCATTTTCTCCAATGGCCACTTGAGGCTAGATAGTTAAGTTAAAAAGCCCAACTTTATAGCAGAGATAATGTTTACAGCCTAGTACAAAAAATGGTTTCGGTCCCTACAGCTAATTTTAACATTTATAACTGTATGAGGGGAATTTTTTTATATAACTCCCACTTTTATATTATATAAAGTTGTCCATAATTAAGGGCGGGGCTGCTTTGAGCTACAGGCTGTCTGCCAACAGTGTCCTTGGTTTCTCAGTCAGATCCACCCCTTGCTCCTCCACACCTCAACCCTCTCACCCAAATATGGTCATACTGGCTAAAGGATAACAAGATGTTGATGGCCAAAACGCCCGACTCAAGGCTTCAAAACCATAAGCCAATGGGTGACGTCACAGTAGCTACATCCATTACTTTTACAGTCTATGCCACCACTGAAATACAGTAAAGTTAAATTTAATTGGCTTTGAACACATTTACTTTCATAATCATTTCATAGGAACTTTTCTAGAACATTGGTCAAATGAAAGTGTCAGCAGAGACAGTAATATCCACTCTCAGCCCTTATTTAAGGATGTTCAAATAACATAAAAAATATTTCTTTTTGGATGATAAAGTGCAAATTAAGTGTCAATTTGCAAAACAAAATGCCAATCAACACAACATACTGTAAAGTATTCCCCCTTACCTGTAAGTATGACAATCTTATAGTACTGTAATAATAATTTTAATCATTTCGTCCTTATCACATGCTTCCCAGAGAGAGAGAGAGAGAGCGGTATAATAAGGTACTAAGTACAATAAGAACACCAGCATAAAGTGAGTAGAATCACAATGTTTAGCCACAGACTAGATAAGAAATCCTTAAAATAGATAGAGCAAGAATATAATCATACAGAGTCAAAAGATAAAAACAATTTCATATTTACGTATTCCACTTTGCTGTTGTGGAAAATGAGCCGGGGGAGATTTCAGGTGATTTGCACCTTAGCAGTAAGTTCCCAAACTGTCGAAATGTTGTCAAAAATGGAAAGTGTTGTGCATCGTGATTGATGTTCTGCCCAGTCCCAGTGTGCCTCCTCCAGTGGCATCATGTCAGCCGCCTCTGTGTATCTTCTTTCAGACTGAAACACTGTGGCGATACGAGCCCCAAAATAAGATGGATATGTTGCTTGAGACCTAGCAAAGCAAGAGTTATGGGGGCAGCTGGAGAAGGGCCGGTAAAATATGGATGATTTCTAACTATAAAGATACTGATATCTCAATATGAGTGATGGAAACATTCATGGTGTTGATTTCAGGATGGTTGGACAGCCCTGTTTGGGTAGCACTGGAGAGACACTGGGTCGGGTTACAAACTATTAGCATTCCTTTGGATCGAGGCTGTAAGACGGGCTGGGAAATGGCTGCAGTGCTTTGCCCTTTGCACAGATAGGAGAGGGACCAATGAGGAAGAGGCCAGGGTGGAGACTAACAGAAGAAGTGGAATGACACTGATGGTAGAGATATAAGATGGATAAAGACTGAAGAAAAATTAGGACAATGTCAAGGGAAAGATAAACTTTTGTCCTTACTCAGTTTGTGCCATGCTTGAACCATAGAGGTGCTTGATGTGTGGTCTAAAAAAAATCTGAAAATGAGATTTTGAAAATCAAGACATTTAAGGTTTAAAATAGTGCTTTGTATCATTTTTTTTATATGCCTTGTTGCTACTTACTTGCCTTATCTCACTCTCTCACTCTAAGGCTTCATCAGCAGGCCTTATGTGTTTGCATCCCTTTTTCTCTCCATTTTCTAATGACTACAAGTATTTTCTGAGCTGTCAGCAACACAAGAAGACATTGTTTAGTGTAAACTAAGGCTGTAGGCATTTCTTCTTGTAGCAGGAAACTCAACTTGTGGATGTGGGGAGGCAGAAGCCAGAAGAAAATTGTTTCTAATCTTAAAAAAATAATTAAATTAATGCATGATAAAATGCAAAAAATGAAAATAATAATAATAATAATAATAATGATGATGATAATAATAATAATAATAATATGTATAACCAACATGATAATAATCTTTTCTTAATTAATAAATTGCAAATTTTCTAAAAATAAATAAATGAAAATAATGTGAAAAACCAAACATGCTGAGGCATCTAATTTTGAAACTATTGATTAATTTTTTTATTTTTTTGAAAAAAACCCCAAAAACAAACAAAGTTTGTAAAAAGGCAGAACATGGCATCAAATTTGATTTTAACCATTATTCCTGTAAAGTGGATGAAGATTGCAAGGCAACCTTCAGTTAGAGTGGAACCAGCTGTGAGAAGCCATATTTGAAGAGGGCTGTGGAGTGGTGGTTCTAGTCGCACTTGGTGTCATTATGAAACCTGTTTTAACTAATGAGATACATTATCGTTAATCACCTACTCATTAGGAGCGACATGTTGAAGAGAGACTCAGCCATGGCGCACACGCAGTGCCACACACACACACACACACACACACTGATACACACAATACAGTGGCACACATAACACCCTCTAATCTCTATGGCTCCGAGGCATTTTGCTGATATCCTGTTCCTGAGCCGACACACACTTAGAAAACTTAACAATATGCATGTGGTGGCCACAGATATCTCACTCAGTGTGCACATTATCCACACCTCCGAGGCAGCTCAGGTGGTCTCTCTCCCAAGGCGAGAGGTACCCTACCTCGGGTTAAGGATTCAGAGTTTCGGGATAATGACGCCCAAGCCTCTCCTTCCTCCCCAGATGCCATTAGAACCTCATTTTAAAAGAGAGTGATGGGCCAGGCTTGCAGGGTTATCTGGCCTATCTTTTAATCATAAATGAGACCCCTCCCTCTTCTTCCTCCTCCTCTTTACCTCTCCCTATACACCTCCCTCACTGCCCTCTCCCTCTCCCTCTGTGGGTTGGAGAAAGTGCTGTCTCAGCGCTCTCTTCTTTCTCCCCCACCCGCCCCTCCACCCCTTCCTGTTCTGTCTTTATGCTTTTCCAGCCCATCGCTGATCGGGGGCATCAGTTCCACCGGGGTGACTCCTTCGCCGTCACTTAGGAGCTGCAGAGTCCTCTTCTGTCCGAGAGAACGGGGTAGATGGAGAGAAGGAGGGAGGAGGTAAAAAAAAAAGGGTCATGCCAATGACAAGGGGCCTTAAAATGTCTTCTCAAAAGTCTTGCTTCAGAGTGGAGGATCTTATGGCTGCTAGCCCTGTGAAACTCTTCTAAAACATTATCTTTATCCAATGGTACTGTGCTATAAACACCCTTTATCTCAGCAGTCTATTACCTCTGCAGTGTGTGCAATATTTCACAAAATAATTTTTACACACTCTCTCGAACACACATAGTATATAGTACCCTTTATACTTTTGTGTGGACTGTTACGTTTATGTATGAGAATTTTAAAAATATATACCTCTGCTTGCTAAGTTTTGGAAGAGTTGGTAAAAAAGGTGATGATGTATGCTCACCTGCAGGCCTGGTGATTATTTCAGTCCTCATCACCACACACACACACACACACACACACACACACACACACATACACACAGACACACAGACACACCACCACCACCTCAGTGCCCCCTTGCCTTCAGTCATTGTCTATCGCTGCAGTCCTGCAGGGGGTAAACGTCAAACTCTCCAAATTGGATGAAACATTATGGGAAATATTATGAGGCAGCCTGCTGCTGTGATGGCTAGGGGCTTCTGGTTAATTGAGTTGTTGCCCGCGCTGCATACTGAACAGGACCCGAGGACGGCAGACAAGTCGGGTGGGATGCTGGCTTTTTTTTTTTTTTTTTTTTGAGACATTTCATCTTTATTGGTTAATGTGCAGTCGAGACACAGAAAGGCCAGATGGAAGAGGAAAGGGAAAGAGACAGAGAGAAAGGCAGAGAGAGACTTTCCCAAGCATATTTATCTGTCTAGTATATCAATCACAAGATTTTCAGACAATTACTAAAAAGCTGCAACATCAGTGTTATTTTTATCTTGAATGTTTTCAACCCAAGGATGACTAATCTCTTTACTTTCCTCCAAACTATTTGATACATTACAATTACACCAAGTCCACAACTTCAGAGCCGTCCCTCTTGCAGTGCCTCTGAAACTTTCGCCGCCGGAGTCACTGACTGATTTCGCCTCTTTAAGCCTGACATGCAGAAATCTTTTATCCACAATATTAGTCGGAAAAGGAAGACAGAACTGAAATTTTAAAGAGAAAGGGGGAAAAAAAGTGAAGTGAAGTACTTTTGATCATCGTTGCGACAAGGCAGAGAAGTAACATTTAGTCATTAATGTCAAAGCGGATATATATCCCAGGATTTATATATTAGCATTAAGAGAAGCCTATTAGTAATGTGGCTCATCCTTATTCAGGGTCACTGCCAATGAGTAATAATCTTATGCAAATATATTCTGCTGGGGAATTTTTGGATGATTACTATATGCAGATTCAGCCCAGTCTCTTCCACTGTGCCCGAAATGAGCAAAAACAGAGGTATCCATACATTGCTCATGATTAGACAAAGATGAAGGAAGCTGAACTGCATATCAAGTTTTACATCATTAAGAAAACATAGTTTCAGTTATACTACTGGCCATAATTTCTTTCAGAGGGTAACTATACAGTATATTTGCTCTGTGGTGTATGTATATGAGAGCAAACTTTCATACATCTAAATCTGAAATTTCCAGATCACGTTGTTGTAGATATATGTATATTTGTAATATAAAATCATGCTGATAACTTGCCAATGTCCACTGATATGACCCCGTCCTCACAGCAGCGTCCACAGACTCCTCACTGGCTTTGTGGGGAAGAGCGAGCTTCCAGGCGGCTACTTCATCAACATTTCTTGGTGGGTCAGTGTCCTTCGTTGCAGAGCACATCAATTCAGAGGGGACATCGATCACAGCCGCCTCTCGTCACATTGACCAGCTCATTAGCTGGACTTAATATACGCCGAGGGAGCTCTGAGGCCTGCGTGTCAGTCTTACACTCTGTAAGAAGTTTTCTTGGAGATGTACACGTCTGAGATGCAACTCTTTCTGGCGCGACGACAAGGCAGAGAATGGTGAAATGATCACATGCAATTTATTTGAGACTGATTTCTGTCTCTCTATGTACACTTTTCAATCTGTAATCTTTGTTCTCTAATCAAGCTGAAGAGAGGTCAATTTTGTTTGAAACGCTGACAAATAAATTATTAATTTGCTAGCCCAGTGTCCCCAGAGATTACGCTGATACTGGAGAATTCACTACCTCAGAATTTATATCCAATACCAATGTCCAGAACCAGTGCAGGAAGAAGTGTGCCCGTTATGTAGCAAGGCAGAAAGTGAGGTCAGATGGGGTAAGAGTTGACTCTCATGTAAACCTGTTACAGACATACAGTGTGCCTTTTTTTTTAGGAGCAACAACCATCACTTCTAATATTCACTTGCCTAAGCTTGAACGTACCCTACCCACGGATTAACCATAACCATTATCACTCAATGCCTTAACTAAGCACAGGTATTGTTGAAAACAAGAATTAAAAAAAAATCCTGACATTGGATGTTGAAAATGTCTTGACATTGAATGAATCTTGGGGTTTGGCAGAATCCAGCAACTTGTTGATGTGTAATATGACACCACACGATACGATACGATACGATAAGACTATTTATCCTGGGCAAAATTGCTTTGCAGTAGTTGCATTACAACACTGAATGAGTGCAGATACAAAGAGTTCTATATAAAGGACTAAAATAACAAAGTTGTATGCTTTAATTTGCAATAAGATAAGATACATTTAGATACAGTGACACAATAAGATAGGATGAAGGATAGGATAGGATAGGATAGGGTAAGATAGGATAAGATACATTACAATACGTTACAACACGTTACAATACGTTACAATACGTTACGACACGTTACGACACGCTATGACACGATGCGATGCAATACGTTACGATACATCGCGATACAATATGTTATGATACGAAACTTTACAATACAATACCATACCATGCAAAAGATCTTTGTTTATCCTGAGTGTAATTGCTGTGCAGCAGTTGCATTACAACATCAGCAGAGTGCACATACAAGATTGCAATAAAACAAGGACTAAAATAACATAACTACGGACTAGGACAAAGACTGCGACTGCTTTAAATAATGGCCGAAAGCCGAAAGTTAGCAATTCAAGAGGAGAAAGTGATGTACTTCATGGCAACTACGTTTTGCAGAATTGCTTTGAGTTCTCAAGAGACACTCAAAATTGAACAAAATTATCAAAGATTAAAAGACCATGTGGAGAAAATTATTTTCACAGTATTTTCCATTTTTATCACCTCAGAAAGTTGTGTGTGCGTCATCGCCTTCTTAGTTAAAACAATGCTTCCTCCCACTCATGTAAACATCCACTCCAGAGCAAACCAGAGTGCCCCAGCTGACTGCTTGCCCTGTCAGCCCGGCCCACTCACAGATGAGGGCCACATTGTGCCTATTGTCTGACTAAATGGTGGCTTCAGAGAGGAGAAAAGGGGGAAACTTGTGTAAACAAGCTGCAGCTTTAGCATCTCAATGTCACCGCATGGGTGTCTGGTGCTAAGCAATGCTTTGTGCCTGTTGGCATCATGCATTCCTGCCTGGGAAAACTGTGGACACAACTTTGGCCTCTCGACTTCTTTGAGGATTCATAAATAAACAGTTTTTATCAAAAGACGTAGATAGTAAGAAGATATATGATATCACAAAAAAGTTCCTAAAGTGTTATTCCTCAAGGAAACTGACCAGAAATGAAATTAAGCAGAAGGTATTGAACTCTTGGTGCCCACGGCAGGTGACTGTGTCAACGCAGTGAGTTATTTATCTGGCTGGAGGCAACCACATGTTTGTGCACTGCAAGATGTTCAGGAAGATCCCAGGGATTTTACCATCTCTATAGTGCTCCATTCACTTCCTTTCTTCCCTCTTATTTGTGTCCGTTAAATTGACGTAATGTTGTGTTATGTGTTGAGCAGCACGGAAAACACATTCACTGCAGCTTGATAAGGTCATTCCACTTTAGCGCCGGTAGCTATTCTACAGCTTTTGATGTCAATGACTCTCGTAACTGTGAAGTCGGAGTGAGCACACAAATGTATACCCACTTTGACCTCTGTGTGTCCTCTGTATTTACCTTTTCAAGCAGTCAAATTTTAAGAGGGACAAGGCTGTCTTCTGTCTGTGATGATTACCAGCTAAAGACATTCCTTTATTAGTGTCTAGTTTTGTAATGCTGCCAAATAACACTTTATTGCCCTTTAATTAAATATTAATGGTAGTGTCATTACATCTTCATTCATAATTAAAGAGCTACCAACGACTGCAATTGCATATTAATGTAATTAAACATCAGTACAGCTCACATAAGTGAGTGAGTGAGTGTGTGTGTGTGTGTGTGTGCGTGTGTGTGTGTGTGTGTGTGTGTGTGTGTGAGTAAGTGAGTGGGCTCTGGTGCAGTTGTTTGGGGATGGTGGCATTTGATTTGAAATAAACAATTCAAACAATGTATTTTTTTTTTTTTGTTTAAAATGCATCTAGAATGCATCCACAATCTAATCAAAATCCTAACGGATTTTAACTGCGACTGTTTTTAACTTGCTTTAATTGACTCATTACTGTATTATGTTGCTTTGTATTTATGTTTTTTTTAAAAATAATTTTATATTCTTTTATTTACAATGATTGATATTGTCTATTTTGAATTATTTGTTTTATGTCTTTATTTATGTACTCAGGTCTTTCTTGAAAATGACATTTCGATCTCAGTGGGACTTACCTGATTAAAGAAAGGTTCATATCAATCAACCATCAATTTTTCAAACAAAATAATTTTTTTAATACGATCCTTATCAAAGTGCTGTGCCCAATTCTTTCCCGCAACACTGTCCATATTCAAAGCCTCAGAAAGTGACCCCTATATTATGTTTTTAAGGAGAACCTTAAAACCTTAACCTTATTCTCCACCTCTCACCCCCTACGCCCTCTTCCCCCCACCACCAACTGATCAATGTCCCATTTGGAACTGAGGGGGAAATGTTTTTTTTTTTTTTTAAAAGAGCTAACATGACCCCCTACTGCAGCTGTGGATTACAGGACCGGCCCCTCATCCCCCCGTCACCCCGACTTCATGACTCACTAAGATGTGCTAGGTAGTAATAATGCATGATAACAAGGCGGCTTTTGTTGTTAATTTAGTGACCAGGAAGTTTCTGCCCTGGGAGCTACTGTGAAGATGGACACCAGCAGCAGGAGCAGCCATCTTTAAATCACCTTTAGTGATGTGACCTCTGACCCAGCCTCAGAGAAGGTCAAAGAAAACTTATCTCACAATGAATAAACTGGTGTCCCTTTTAAAGTCAGCATGTTAATGATTGCCTGCAGTCCAATGCCTTGGCACTCTCTAACAAAGCGGTTGTGTTGATTTTTAATTAACAGGAAGCAGCATTGGAGGTTATAATATGTGTAGGCAGCTTTCTGTTATGAGTGTTAGAACATAATTTTTAAAGGATAATTTAGCTTGATTACAACTTGGGTTTTGTTTTTGTAGTTTTGGAAATTATTTGAGTTTATTATAAAACTACTTTAAAGTGACTGGTAAGATATGAGATCTGGTGACATCGCCAAGAGAAATTTTTCATAGGGATCGCCAGATGGGGCCATTAAAAATCTAAGTTAAAATAAGATAAGATAATCCTTTATTGTTCCCCAGAGGGGAAATTCAAGTTTTGCAGCAGTACAGGGTAAAGGGTAAAGGTCAACTAGAATACCACATTATAGATAAAAGATCAATATACTGTACAAAAAATAAAAATCAAATAAAAAGTAGAGGCACAAATAAAAAATGAGGTACAAAATAAATATTTAAGTGCAAGGGTCTGTATTGACAGTGTTTGGGGGTAGATCACAAAAACCAAAAGCTATGAATGAATTTCAGGAATTCTGTTATGGTGTTGTAGTAAACTATGTTGATATGTAGAGTAAAGGAATTTAAAACTGATTTACTTTGATTTTTTATGTTTCAGTTAATGCTACTAATTATCTGATGTGCATGAACTTATGTCAGTAAAGTTGATTTTGAACTCCTTCCAAGACTTCCAACTTCATTTGACATTTGAGGATGCACAAAGAATGCTAAGCTGAGGCTTAAAATTACATAACTAGGGAGCTAGTGCTTAGCTAGCATATTTACTCTTTGTTAAAATTCTATTACATTTGGTGTATGATTTTTGGGACTCAAAACCCAAACTTGACTCAGTACATGCCTGTCTTGACTTAAAAGTTAACTGTAAAGACTTGAGTCTAACTTATGACTTGCAAAACAATCCGCTGGTGTCACGTCTGATTTTAGGTGATTTATTGTTCTTCAAGTAGTAGCTATTCTTGTCCTTAAAAAGACAAACATACAGCATTAATTTGATGGAAAATATTGATTGTAAGGAACTGATAATTTACCGGTAACAAGCCTACATAAGTTTAAAAACACTACACTGAGGCTTAGAGTTTTCTTTTTTTTTTATCATTTTCATAAGGGGAGGTTTGAAGAATTTTTCTTTAATTTCCACAAAACAGAAAAGGAAATGTTCTAAATGTTCTGCTGCCACTGAATTTTAGTGGAGGTCAAACTAATTCTGAATTTAAAAACAACTTAAACAAATCTGAGCTGATTAAAAAGATTTGAGAAATTTCTAGAAAACATTTTAGATACAAAAATACAACCCCTGTTACCATGTGATCCACACTCCACACATGGAAGCCTCTGAAAAAAATAGTAAGTTGAACTTTAAGTTTAGGTCTTTAGCATATCAAATCACGCTTGTTGTAAAGGGGGGTTTGGGGTTCAGGATTAGGGTTTTTGGGTTAGGAGTTTGCGAAATGCAAAATACTAATGATGTATTGATTTCCTACAGTATCCTACCTCTGACACAACACATATACTTCCCATCAGAAAGGTCAGATGTGACGTGGAAATGTCTGGCACACAGGAGGACAGTTAGACCAAGGGATCAACTCTGCAGTCACGGAGAAACACACCAACCAACAAACTGCCTCATCAATTATGCAGAATCCAGCGTCTTCATGTAAACCAAGAGAGGAAAGCCGAAGAGATGAGCGAATGTTTTCCACACGGTAATGAAAGTCAAATTCACCCGGGTGCTTGGAAGCACTACACAGGCTGCAGCCATTAAAAGTCAATCGGGGTGTCTGCTGCGTAAACAAATAGCTATGATTATTCCAACCTGCCATCCTCCGACAGCATTAAAACATCCTTCAATTAGGCAGCGCTGCAACATACTCAGACCCAAACAAAGCGCTCTCTCTCTCCACCTCTCTGTCACGTATCATTACTCCCACCATGCCGCTCCTGCTCCCTCGCTCTCTGCACACCTTTCACTCATCATGATGTGTCAACTGTTTGCAAGAGAGGCAGCAAAGATGGCTAGCTCTTTGACCCACACCGAGATGGCATTGGTGCACAAGACACACAGCCTTCATTGTTTGTTGGCTGGATCAATCAGAAAACACCTTAGGGCCTTTTTTCTGAACTTTGGCCACACAGCTGGACGGGTCGGATCAGACACACAGGGTCGAAAGACAAAACTGTCAAGAGGATAGATGACTCACTTTTTGATCAAACCTTGCTCTCTGTTAACCTTTCCCTCATCTCTCTCACAAACGTATTACCACTTGGAATGAAACGCTTCAGATATGGAAAAGCTGATGTGCATTTCCTTTACCATAACCAAATGTTTTACAATTACATTGCGCTTTTACAGAATTAAAAATGTCTCCTAAGAAATATGCTATGATTCCAACTTAAACTAATTCAGCAGAATAAAACCTCAGCCCCTTAATCTTTTGTACTTTCTCTTTATGATTTGCTGTCAGCACTATTATCAAACATTTATTTGACATGTTATGATGGAAAACGGGAAAATATAGTGTATATATCTAATATAATAATAATTCTTCATCTTGATATTTATTTGTTCATCGTCTTACAAGTTAAAAAGATTTTTCCATGTCATTAACAGAGAAAACATCTTTATTGTCTTACCAAGGGAAACAAAGTCAGTTTGTTCAGTCAATGTTACTGCATCTGTCTGTAAAGAGTCATGAAACACAAAAAATATCGTCTCTCAGGTTTTGTATACTCTGCTAATTAAACATTTTTATGCAATTTACACTTAGCATTAATATGTTATCAAGAGAAGAAAAAAAATGCACATACAGTTCAGGTGCAAATTATCCAAATGGGATCAGAGAACACATCAAGATCAGATTGGATGCCATTAGCCAGAAAATACACTAAATCCACAGATCACATAAATAGGACTGTTGGTTGGATTTTTCCATCATTTGTTTCTGAAAATGCTGTACTTCACCACTTTGAGTAAAGATTACATTGAGCCACTTTGTCAAAACACTAAAAAACACTAATACCCACTAACAAATGGCTTTTTTTGTATTAGGAAAGGTTACAAGTGGCATTCACCCCCTGGTCAAATGACTCAGCAGTAGACATCGGTATCTATTGGCTCCGGCTCTGATCTGCATCGATGATAATACAACATCTGGTTCGACACGTTAATTTTAGCTCCTTTACTGGCATCATGCAGTGGTCATCAGACAGGTCATCAGATAATACTGTACATACAGTTTCTGTCTAATTTGCACATTGTTCCAAATTACTCTGCACCAAGTTTGAAAGACAGACTGAGTAAGTAGCAACATAAAAAATAAGTAACCACTGCAACATTTTCACTGGCCTCCGTGCTGCTTTTTACAGTTAACTAGCATGTTTTCCGGCCTGTCCATGACGTCAAATGTGACAAACCAGAAACAAATTTTAAAAAACACACAAAGAAAGGCATACTTGTCTGCTGCAGAACCATGTACACAGCTCTGGTCTGCAGGCAATGGAGAGGAGTCTACCACTTATTTTTGGTTTTCCCGTGTTTGAAAGACTCTCCAAAAGGGTAATGGTAACTGGTATTTTGCTGCATGCCAACAATAATTATGTGTGACACTGCGCTCGGTAAGAAAGTTGCATGTTGCAGCTTCACGTTCTTAATGTTACAGAAACATAAAAGGCTCCAGGCATTATGTTGTGCACAATTGAGGCTTTTTTCTCTCTGATTTCTATGCGCTAATTTAATCTCAAACTTACCGAATTGTTTAAGTTGATTTATGCACTTTGTGGAACATGTGACAAATCCACAGGGATACCAGCTTTGCCCTAAATCAGACTCATGTTGCTGTCAGCTAAACAGACAAGGCCAACACTAATCTAATTGATTATTATTATGAAAGTGTTCAGCCCATGTGGTCGAATCTGACACGAGTTCAAATTCAATATATGTGGTATTTTCTCAAGAAATAAGTTGGTTCAAAGTGAAATCAAATCTTTAAGTGCCACCTCTTCAACAAGCGGCAGCCCCAGCAGCTGGAGAGGCTTGCTGCCTTATGTGGGCCAATTTCCTCCAGAAGAGGAGCTATTGTGCGACTTACAGGCTGCTTCTATCTGTTTCCAGCCACTTAAGGGGTGGAGGGGCTGAGGGGCAGGAATTTTTTGCAATGTGAGGTTTAATATGAAGCATGCTTATTTCAAAATAAGATAATTTAGCTACAACCACTGCATTGTGAAAGGTTGCATTGATAATTATAATCACCAGCAACAGTTATAACAGTAATAACAATCTGTGACCCTCCATAACTCTCTAGATACAGCAG
Source organism: Plectropomus leopardus (assembly GCF_008729295.1). NCBI lineage: Eukaryota > Metazoa > Chordata > Actinopteri > Perciformes > Serranidae > Plectropomus > Plectropomus leopardus. The sequence continues at coordinate 12,587,349 of NC_056465.1, forward strand.
AGAATTTAAGTATTTGAATTTACTGAGGGGCCTCTGTTGGCTGGATTACATAAACAACCAGCTTGCAGAGCACATTTAGCACAACAAACATAAAACAAGAAATACATTTTTATAAGCAAGGCAAGGCAAATGTATGTATATAGCACATTTCATACCCAAATGCAACCCAAAGTGCTTTAGTTTGTCTGACCACAATTGGTCCACAATTTCATACTCAACATTAATAACAAATACTCAAATGACTGGGGTTTTTGGAAATGCTCGGTTCATCTGGATTAATCTTGATAAGTAACCTTCCACCAAATGTAAACTAAATTCTTTACTGTTCAGTTCTTACTATTTGAACAGTAAATGTAGTCCTATTTGGTCACTCATGATTTGATGTTATGATTTAATGCCTTGCAGTAATGTCCTCTCCCTTTGATTTAAGTTTTCTTGAATCATTCATTAGAGGACATTTTTTTCCTGTTTGTTTCACTATTTTATTTTATTTTTTAATGTAAAAGGAGGACTATAACTGTCACAGTCTTAATAGAGTCTTAAAATAACTGATGCGACCCTTTGTGCTTTGCAATGTTAATTAAGTGTATGTATGCAAAACAAAGCGTGGCCTGAATGGATCTTGAACAATGGCCTTGAAAATCACTGTTGGAGAGCTCTGTCACTACAAGGCTCATGGCCAAGAGCTAAGTTGAGATTGCCTGTATTAAATTCGAAGCTAGGGGTGAATGGGTCGTGTTGGTACTGAAGTGGTTGTGGATGACAGGCCCAATTTGGAAAATGTCATCCCCCTGTTCATAATTCCCTCATAATTCTGACCTGCCTGCGTTAACACTGTCAAGATTTTCATTATTGTTCCACGCCATATCATTCATTCAGTTATCACAACACTGACTTCACACACAAAAAAGGTGTTTTTTCAAAGCAACAACAGCAGCACACTCTGTCAACATAAATATACATCACAAGAGCAGTAACGCATTGCACTTCATCCAAAACATTGTGCCAAAGAACAGTAAATCATAGAGTCTAACTTAATCACAAGTCAGCTGAAATGGAGGAAGAAGTATCCGATAAAAGCCACATGCTTCTCATCTGTGAGCATTCTGACAGCGGAGAAATGATTATAAAATGAAGTCAGTGTATATATTCTGTGGGTTACTAAGATACACATACTGCTGCGCTGAGAGAAGTAGCTGGTATAAACTCATCCCTCTTTGGAGATACAATGGATATGCACCAGACCACACACGACTGTCTTTCACACTGCAGGCAGAATTCAACTCGAAACTGAGTGTTTCAGTTCAAATCCAAACTCACATAAAGTCTCATCTCTTCAGAATTATCATGTTTCGAAAGCCAAAGTACCAACAGTCAAACTGTTTTTTGCCAAGTGTGTGTGAGTGTGTGTGTGTGTTTGTGTGTGTGTGGGACTGATGCAACTCAGCTGTGCATGAATAGATGCACTTTCAGCCGAGACTCCTGACAGTCGTTGTATCTGCTAAAAACAGCTGAGGCTTTGTTGGTAGATTAACACCGCTGACTAAATGCCTTATTTAAACAGTCCTTTGGATAACAAATCACCAAGGTGCATATGAGCTATACATTAATTTGCAACTTGGGCCCTGTGCCAGAGAGGTTTGACAGAGTAGCTAAACATTTCACAGTCGATGAGAGCGCTAAATGCATTGTGACAGCCAGTAGTGTGTTTTGTTTTTTCAAAACACAGTGCACACAGAGGCAAATGGAGACACACACGCACACACTGTATACAGTGACACCTGTGGTACACCGTTAGAAGTAATCCTTTACTTAAAGGTCTAGTGTGTAGGATTTAGAGGTAGTTTTTGTGACTTTTGTGTAAACCATTTTTATTTATATGGGGGGTGGGTCCTCATCTCTAGATAAGGCCTTCATGTTTTATGCTCCTCCCCGACAAGCAGCCCCTGAAATACACAGATTTGCTCGTCACACACAGAAAAACTGATTTTTTCTTACAGTGAAATTGCTTTAATCATTATTTTTACCAGTTTAAACAACTTGGTGAAATTGTTTTAGAGAGGAAGAGACCTATGTAGATAATCAGCTGCTGGTAAAAACCTCCTGAACATTAAACACTGAGGGAATTCAAAGTTTCAACTGGTTGCAATCTGCAACCCTCACCACAGTACGCCACTAAATTTCCTTAAATCCTACACACTGTGCCTTTAAGTAAGGGTAATAGTACCACACTGTAAAGTATTTCAGGATTATCCACTAAATTTATTTAAAGTTTCAAAAATAAAAGTACTCATTCTGAAGAAAACAGAGAGGGGCTACCCTATCAGAGTTTTACAATTTTATGTGATCCAGCAGCTGTGATCAGCTGATCCAAGAGAGTTTTTAAGAAGTTTATTTAGCTTAAGAAGTAGGGAAATTTTCTCATGACATAAAGGATAATTTCATCCTTGCGTTTATGAGAAAAAAAATCAAATTCAGAATCACCAATTTTGTGATAAACCTACAGCATTTTCACTGACAATAATAGGATCAAAAATCATAATCAGGAAAGTAGCTGAACCAGTCAGACTAATGTAGTGTACAGTGTTAAATGGAAATGCTCGAGTTCCTTGGAAGTACTTGGTTACATTTCACCACTGCAGATAGACATACACACACACACACACACACACACACGCACGCACGCACGCACGCACGCACACCTGTGAAGACGGCCTCAGCTCACACACTCCGCTCCTGCTTTCTCTCTTTCTTTGTCTTTGGAGAAATTACAGTGAAGACAATGAAAAATGTTAGGTGTTCAGAGTAATATTAGATTAAGCTAATCGAATCTGAGGAAAAATTGTTGCAGAACATCATGGGAAAACATATCTATTACGGAGACATATTAGCAGTTCCATTTGTCTGAGCTTTTACTTGCTTTTTTTCCCCTCCTCTCTTTCCTCTCTCCTTAAACAAGCCCATTTTAAGCTATTTAAACTGCTGTCCTGAGTGCCACAGTAAACAGACTCGCTGCACATTGAATATCCAAAATCTGGCGGTCAAAATATTCCAAAGGTCACAGTTACTGCTGGGTTTCAAATTTTATATTTTTTATAAATTTTATATTTTTTTCATATCTCTGCATTTTTTGTGCAAAATATATTTTTTATAACTCAATAAACTTGTTTTGAGGTAACAGGCCTTTATGGTAATTGAATAACTAAACAGGATGCTTCAGTGCTACTGCAACAATCTCCACCCAGCCGAGGGCAAGAGGCTCATTTTGATTGGCAGCGGGGATACTCCCTATCTATTAGTGCATTCAAGACAACCAGGAAATGGAAAGTTTATGGCCTACAAGCAAAAAGTATCAACACAGAGGGGACACTGTTGTAAAGAGTAGCCATACAGGAAGCTGAAAATTTGCACACTGAGCTGCACTTCTGGCTCCCACAACCTTGACCTCTTCTCAGGTTGGAAACGTCCCACGTACCCAGCTGCAATGAATAAACCCCTAAACTGTGGGATGAGAGCATTTGTCGGTATGATCACATCTGCTGCCTGTGTTTTAGGACACGGACAGAAGTATGTTGATCCTTGTCATGTTTTTGTACTTTTGGTCAGGGGTTGTTTTTCATTTCTTGGGCTAAAGGCATCTTAGTTTCGCTTAGGCTAAAGGTCTGGCGTGTGAGGTTTAGAGGGAACAAGCTGAAACTTCTCCAGGTGAGGATACCCCCAGTATTTGTTGCTCAGGAGGTTTTTAGCATGAACCAAATTGTCTCCAGAGATCTCTTCCTCTATAAAATAAATGGACCAGGTGATTTAAAAAAAAAAAAAAAAGCAGTTTCATGTTACAAAAATGTGTTTGTCCTATGCTGCTTGGCATGTCACAAACAGGCTGCATGCCTAGCAACTGCTAATGTGTGCACACTTGTTTTCCCTGAAACTTAGGGGCCGTTTGCGTGGCAACGGTTCTGGCATGAAATGTTAAACTTTTGTTGTTGTTTGGCCATTCATTCACACAACAACAGCGTTTGGGGGCAGGAAAATCTTTTGAAAAAGCAGCCCCTTCTGACACTGTGTAAACTTGCAATGCACAGGTCCTCTGAGAACAGTGATGGCTCGGCCACACTTCACTCGTGCATGTGGTGTTCTTCTATGGTGTGTCATTAGAAAGTTACACTGCCACCTATTGGTCTGGCATGCACACTACAGCCTTTTCTGTTATGCGGATCTGTGTACACGAGGAATGTTTTCGCAATGTTGTCATATGAACGTGGATTTTTTTTTAAGCGCAAAGGAAAGACTTCCATTTTTAGTAGGGACGTCCTCACTAAACATGGCCTTAATGTGTGCTCACCTTATTTCTAATTCAAATATTCAGGAAGTTTTTACCGAGAGCTGAATTATCAGTAGTAGTGTCCTCCTCTGCAGAACAAATGCACACTGTGATTTGGACAGGTAAAAATGTTGAATGATGCAATTTCAGATTATAAATAAGTGGTCTCCTATGCTGTTTGGTATGTTGTAGATGGGCCGCTTAGCACCTGCTAATATGCGTTCACCTTTTTTTCTCTGATAACTTAAGATCTAAATGTTAAAGAGGACTCTTCCTTTAAAAAAAATGGATGATTTGATGATGATTTAAAAAGAACACTGAATAAAGCAGTTTTAAATAATAAAAAAAAACAACAACAGGGTTTTTCCAACACTCTTGTCACGGAGGGGCTTTTAACTATGGTAGCCGACTTGAAAATGCAAAAATGTAAAATGCAAAATGCTGGTCTAGAGGCAGTGTTTGGTTTTTTCTGTTCTGTGCAACTGTACAAACATTGCAGTGCAACATGGTGATCTCTTTAGATGAGGACCTGCTCTCGATAAAGATATAAACAGCTCATTCTAGGGAAACAAAAACACAACGATTCTTAATATCAGGTCATTATACATTAAAGAAAACATAATTGTTATTTTATATTCCAATTCTGCCAATATCTACCCCTAAATCCTACACACTGAACCTTTAAGTGAAATCTTAATGCTGCAGCCTTCAACGATATTTTGGACAATTGTGTGCTGCTAACTGTGTGGCAGCTCTTTGGGGAGGGCCCTCTCCTGTTTCAACATGACATTGCACGATATGGTGTGGTAGTAGTCAACAGGCCTGCACAGAGCCCTGACCTCAATCCAATCCAACACCTTTGGGATGAGTTGGAACGCCAACTGTGAGCCAGGCCTTATCTCCCAGCTTCAGTGTCGGATCTTACCAATACCTTTGTGGCTAAAATCCCTGCAGCCAGGTTCCAAAATCTAGTGGAAAGCCTCAAGAAGATGGGATGAAGAATCACAGATGAGTGTAATATTCGGGCAGCTAAATAGTGGTAATTTTGGCTTTTTCCCCTGTCTCTCTCTGCTAAATATTATTCTATTCAGGAGAAATAATAAATCACTAAGAGAATATTATGAATGTGATTTTTTCCTTTTGCTGTCACTTTCTCTTTTTCATTCATTTCCAGCGACTCTGAACAATTTACATTCACATTTGCCTCTTTAAACACATGACTAAGACACAAAAAAAGCAATGTTCTTTTAACTATCTTGAGGCAAACTGGTAATTCTTTGATTTATCGTCAGTTTATTGCAAACAGGCCTCATTCATTCACAGTTTGCCTGTGTGCAGTTTACAAAGATAAACAGCATTGGTGTCAGAAGACTGTTTCAAAAAAATTCCCAAACAGACAAGGCCTGCATTTCAAAACGGGCTTGATTAACACATATGTGGGCTCAAAATTTGCAATAACACTGCTAATCTATGCAAACTTTCTTTAGCCTTGTTGCAACGTTGAATGCCTGACCGGCCGTGCAAAGGCGTATGGTAAAATATACTCTGTAAAAATCTGACAAAGACTGACTTCTCTTCCGGCCTACAAAGGATTCCAAGTTTCGCCATCCTGCCCAGCTGCCTAGAATAGACAACACAGCCTCTTTTGTCAGGGTGAGTCAATCTGTGTGGGTGTGAATGCATTAGCCCTTCACAACAGAATTATGCCCCTCGACTCCCCCGCTTTGCTTTCAAATATTCTGTGATAGGTTCCCGCGGTCATGTTTAGATCACTTCCGGCCGATGATTTGCCATACGAGAAGATGAATGGTGACCATTGAGATGTTGAATAATTATACTTGGACCTGCGAGAACACATAACCCTCAGAGGGCAACATGACAAACATGTTTTTCGGGGGCCTGGTGACAAAGAGCATGTTTTGATGTGACGGGGCATATTCCCTGAATTGAGTCATGCGGCGGGGTTATCGCTGTGGTGCGTGGGCCTTCAGTCACTCTGTTTGTCCATTGCTGCACTTTGCTTTTCACTGTCTGACTAATATGTGTGTGTGTGTGTGTGTGTGTGTGTGTGTGTGTGTGCCTGTGCGTGAGCGTGTATATGTATGTGTGGGAGTTAATAATGATATGCATATGCTCATGTGTTGCGGTATAGAGCGTGCATCTGTGTTTGTGAATGTGTGTGTGTGTGTGTGTGACCGCAGCCTGGGGAAAGGAATGGACCACAGCAGCAGACGAAGATTCACACAGTGGCAGACCTCTCTGAAGTCATCGTTTCCAACAGCAAGCAGACCACTGGTCATTATCACGCACATGCAGCATCTGTGCAAATGTGAGTTCTCATGAAGGCCCATTGAGTCCTAAACACAATTAATTCGTTCAGAACAGCCAGCAGGACCTAATGATCTGTTCTTTTGTCCAACACAGCCCAGAATCCCTTGGAATTACAGCCGTATTAAATGAATCTGCAGTACATAATTTATATTGATTTACACAGTTTAAAGGGGAAATTCTGGTATTCGTGAACCTGGGAATTATGATTATGTTTCAGTCCACCCTTGTTGTAGAGATCAGGTAAATGTGGACTCCTGAAATGATTACCGCATTGTTTAGGGCAAGCAGGGCAATCCTTTCTCAGCTCTAAACACAAAGGCTTTTTTTTTAATAAGAGGCCTAATTATTGGGGGGGGGGGCACACCATATATTAATACTTGTACTTGAATAAATGCACTTAGTTACATTCCACCACCATTCACATATATACATTTAACATTTAATTTAATTTAATATACATTTTTCCAACTCTAGTCAAAAAAAAAACAGGACTAACATAGAGCTTGTTAATTTAATTTAAGCAGCAGCCTGTGTGGACTAAGCCCCCAGTGTTACGCAACAGAGACAATCTCAAATCGCTGTTTGAGAAAAAGTAAAGTCAGAAAGTGATCCCTTTGAAATCTTACTGCAGACCTGTTTCAAACTGCACACCATAGTTGGAAGAGGCTTTTGCCCTTTTGCCAATCAACACACCTCTTGCTGGATTCTGCACTTTCAAAATATATGATAATTAAAAAATGTTATTATGTGCAATTGTTGTAATGAATATGAGAATAACGCCTAGGTTGACAAAAATTTTCAATTACTGCCAGCAGGATTTAAGTAAGGGTGTCATGATTGTCTTTTTTCTATCTGTACCTACAGTCCTTCCTTAACTTCAACTATCGGCTGCCGAAGATTAACCTTACCTTAGTTGCCTGTGTGTATATTGTAAGGATGGATAATTTAAAGAATCATTGAAATTAAGCACTCATAAAATGGTGGCAATGAATGTAATATATGTTTGAAATTCCTTATGTGCACTACAGTTGCAGTTTTTGACATTGAACTTTTTAGATCTGAGGCTCCCTCCAACAATGCTCATAGAAAATATATAATTAAGAAATCCTGCTTTTAAAAAAGGAATCTGCAAAGACATAAAAAAAAGAAGAGAGGGAATAGCTGAAAGGCATAAAACTGTGTAAAAAGACATTTAAAAAAGAACAAATACTTAATCCATAGTTTTCTTGATAAAAGTCCAATTCCAACATTTTGAAAATAGAAAATAACAAATTACTTAATCAATGTTAATCATTTTGTTAAGTTCAGTAGTGATGTGTGGTCACTATAGTTTGATCATTTTTCATCACACTTGAAACTGATTCTGACTGTAGCTTTAACTCTGGATCTAAAATTAGTAGCTGGTTTGATGTTATTTGCTGGTTTGATTCGGTACAAATCAGGTCTTTACTCTATTTACTCTAAAGTGTTAGGTTAAGACATCATAACAGACAAAATAACCACATTAAGTGTTATTTACTCCTTCTCATCTCTGTCCTTATATTTTATCGCACGCATCGTGGAATCTACAGCCGTTAATAGAAATTGAATATATTTCCAAACCACCCCCTCCCCAGCTCACACACACACATATACACAGAATCCCTGGCCTGCTGCATTCATACACACACACTTCACATGTGTTTGTCGCACACGCACAGCTTGGCCCATTAGTGGTGACATGTGACGTTTCGATGGGGCAAATGAAGCTCAACAATTGATGTCAGAGCCTTACAAATTAAACAAATGGGGGACCGCCATGGTGTATTAGGCACCCCAAACCCCCTGATGAACACAGCCGAGGCACACGCCAGCAGGACAACATTGTCTCGCTCCCCTCTCCACCCCTATACAAGGCTCTGAGAATGGCTGGGACACTGATACACACAAATACACACACACTACAGTCAATGAGCAAAATTAAACTAACCGTGCATTGATTGGCAATCGAGTCCTTTGACAAGCAAATAAACAGCAGCGATTCTAAGAATCAATATGATTGATATGTTATTTGGTCTTTGATGCGGCATCTCGCTGTAGTGTATGTATACAGATTGTGAAAGCACAGTAGGTCACAGAATGGATGTCAATGAGTGAGTGTTGCTGGCAGGTGAACTGTTCTGCTGTGGATGTTACACTGGCTTTATACTGTAATGCTCCTGTGACACTCTATTTGCATTTGCATCAATTAAACAAAGGCATTCAGAGACACTTCCGTAGCATGATTTCTTAATTAATTAGGATTATGAAAGAGGATTCATAAGTCGATGATATTTATTTGTGTGATTGTTCTTTACCTGTTGCATAGCAGCTTCTGCATAGCAGCACTTGGGTTTTGGATGCAGCCATAAGTGTAGATTTCAGGGGGGACGCAGGGAACACGTCCCCCTTGATATTTAGAATACAGTACATTTGTCCACCCTGAAGTAAAAACATGAGGACTTTTATTTTGACAAAATGTAGGCATTTATACTATTAATTGATGCAAAAAAGCGCACAAGTTTGTGCATTAAAATTCACCAGAATTCAGAAAAATAAGCGTTTGATGTTTCCTTGTAGTATATTGATTTTTAGCCAATGGCTAGAAATCCCAGAAAAGCTATTTTGGATCAAATATGTGCTGTAGTGTTGGTGAAAAGTTTGTATGGCAGACTCACACCAATAAAATACAATGAAGATTTTCATCCAGAAATGAAAAAAATATGCTTTATAATATACAATATTATATGTTCAGTAATAACAGTGATATAATGCCATACAAAACTCTCTGCAGATGAAGATTATGTAATGCGATCAAAAGCTACTAAATACACCTTATGGTGAGATTATTTTCTCTACATTTAAATCTTATCTTCTGAGATGCCCTAGGTGAAGAGTCCTTAAAGCTCTCAGGAATAAATATACATTTTAACATCTATAATTCCATGTCAATTTAGCTAAATCCAACTGTTGAGGGAGTTTGTGAAATATGATCGAAATATCCTAATTAGACTCACAGATTTATTGCTAAGTGGGCCTACCGGGCACGGGCCCAGGGGCCTTCACCTGAAAATGTTGCGTGTCAGCTAACAGGTCCTGATCAGGAAAAGACTCAAAATGACCACAAAGAGACAAAAACCACAACAAAGTCTGGGTCTTGCCCCTATGTACGAGAGGTGGTGGGGCCCTTTGCATATCTGTGCCCAGTGGCTCATTGTCTCAAATCCGCCCATGATCGTACCCTGTGGTGAGATTATTTTTTAGAGTTACTGTATTTTTAAAATTTTGCATGCTAAAGATAATCAGTCAGGATTTCTCAATTTCAGGTATGTATTTTCAAAAGCTGCTTCAGGAGTAACCGTTTTCAACTCCCTCGGTCTTTAAAGGATTAAAGGTTGAGTGTGTCATTATGGAGAAAAACATCTAATCCTAATGACCTTGGGTTGGTAGTTCGGTCAGACCACCACCTCTGTATTTGACAAACTGGGAATGAAACTCAACAATCAATTATCTTTCCTTAGAATTATGTACTGCACCTTTATTTTGATGTCAAGACAAATGTTCAAATCTACAGTGCACATACACCTACATAAGTATATATACATAATTGTGCGCCCTGTAACACTGAACTTTCTGTCCGTTGCTCACATGATTGTGCGTGTGTGTATGAGTGTGACTACAATTGTAAGTACACAAGTGTGTGTGTGTGTGTGTGTGTGTGTGTGTCTGAGCATTTGTTAATCCATATGCAAACACATTGTCCTATCGACAGACCTTCTGAGGGGTGAAACGTCCTGGGAACAGAGGAGAGGCGTGGGGATAAGTCACGATTATAAGGATCTCTACGATTCACAGCACCTGCACACACTACATGCCAGACACAATCACATCAAATCAAACTCAAGGCACATACACACACACACACACACACACACACACACACACACACACACACACAGATAAACAAAATAGAAAGTGTAAGCGATGTTAAGGGTGCACAGAGAGGTACAATAAGACCCTCCAGACACACCACAAACAGATAAAAGGCTCCCATCACGCACGTAAAAAAAAAAAAAAACAAAGTGGTTACTGAAACACATACGCACACAATACATGAAAATCCTGGTTCACACACACAATCACACATGTACACAGGTGTGGCAGGTCCATTTTGTTTTCACTAACCCCCACAGCCCTTTGCACAAGCTGCAGCAAATAGGGCTGATGTTACAGGGCAGATATAGGTGTACAATTTCTTGTTTGGCTTTGTGAAAACATGGCGTAATGGCAGTGAGAAATTGTGTTGGGAATAAATGCATCACCTCTGTTTGGAAAGGAATGCCTCATCATAAGCCATCAGCCTGTATACGTGTTTGTGTGTGTGCCTGTGTGAGGGTGTGTGTGTGTAGAGAAAGGAAGAGAGGAGAGAGATGGAATATCTAAAAGGGGTTAAGTGCCAGGGTTACCCATCCAAGGAGCATTAAATGAAGGCTCTCACTTTGATGGACACCGGCACCGGGATCCCTGATGTCCCAAAATATTAGGTTTCTCTTCTAATAATGTTGGAAATATTGCCTACTGTCATGATTAATCTGGCTGGCTGCTGGGCCTGATTGCAGGTGACGCGGTCACAGCACAGTGCCTGTGTTAGTTTCCACACACCGTCAGCTTCGCTCCACACAGAGCCGCAGCCAGGAGCAGGGCTGATAGCAGCCATCGCAGCTGCCGCTAATGCAATGTGACAGCAGAGAAGGAAACCTTTATTTTAATTCAAACAACAAAAGCCAAACAGCCAAACTTATCTGCGTGCCCAACATTTTCCCTCCAACACAGTTCTTTTCTTCTTTTTTATTTTCTCCCCTCGTATTTTCTTTGGGTAAATCTTGTGTAAGCCAGTTCTCGCTGGAACAGTATCTGGCAACAGAAGAGAAAACGACAGGGGACAGGAAAGTGGAGGTATTTGCAGATGTGGAGGAAGGCACAAAAACATTTGTCAAATCAAAGGCTTGAATTATTGCACATAGTCGGGTCAGTTTCACATGCTACTTAGAGGTCTTATTGTCCTGATGTGGAACAAGACCCCCTTTATGTGACAGGCTTGAAAAACAACGTTGGCCTTCCTCATAATCAAATCTGTAGCTCCCAACAGGCCAGCAGGCCCTGCCATTTGGAATTCTTTGCATTGGCCATGGTCAGGACGTGCCGTTTGGCCCCAACAATGGCAACATTGATTTTAGCGCCATGAGAATTTTGGTTGAGCTGTAAAAACTGGAACTGGGGCGATCTTTGCCTTTCCCAGGAGGTGGAGCTGCGGGGGAAGGTGAGTCACTCGTAGGCTCCAGGGCTCTGACCCACTGGACCCCTGGCCTAATTCAATCAGTCCAAGCATCATTAGCCTACCATTACCAGACATTATCTCCCAGGCTAAGCAGGTCAGTTATCTCATGCCAAAAAAAAAAAGCGACACACACTTCCTGTGCTTCCTTTTGCACGCCTGTGCACCACAATTGAAGGCTGATTGTCTCGCCACAATCAGGCCTTGTTTATCGTTTTGAGAGACTGCAAGCCGGTGTTTTAGGGAACTGATGTTACATTGATGTGTTGTTGCTATGGAGCTGGAGCTAAGGCCATGGCACAAAGGCATGACCTTCCTGTTTAGCTGCATAATAACTTACTGAGTTGATACAAATTACCCCCACTTTTCGATCTACCAATTTAGCAGGCGCTTAGTTGGCAGGGGTCAAACTGAGCCCTTTCATGTGGGGCATCTTTTGAAGTGGTTGCAGACTACTGTGAGACTTTAGCACCAAGCGTCTTGATGCAGGGGGAGGGAAAGGGAGGAGAGGACCAAACAATGGGCCCCCCTTAGAAAAGCCTCTAAATCTCGATGGCTAACTTCAAAAGAGCCCCCGGTGTCAAAGCCTGTGTTGTGGCTGGAGCTGGACACGCTGTTTCCCCGGATATAAATGTTTTATTAGAGGGCACACCTCCTCAGGCTCACCCTGTCACTGTCAGAGGTAGGAGGAACAAGGGGACACTGTGTGCCCCTGAGAGCGACATCAAACATAATGGGCTTTGCATGCATGCACACAGCCAACAAAAAGTTATTCATCAAATTGTATAATACATTGACTTTTTTTTTTTAAAGCTTTGCTCCTGGACTGTTATTGTACCCTACAAATAGGAACTTTTTAACTTGCAAATAAAAAAGAAAATCAAAATTATTTGGTAAATATGAAACACAGATTTTTTTTCCAGATATCAAATCCGTGTCTAATGACAAAATGCCAAATAATAAAAGATCATTTGACACATGCTCACGCTGATGATTTGGGTACATCATGTGTAGCATCACGTTGCCAGACAAATATCACAATTTGCGAAAAGTATACATAATTCATCACCAATCAGTCTTGCCTCCCCATGCCGACTCCTGTGTTATCCCAGAGAAGATAGATGTGGGAGCGCAGCCCTTTGAGATCCAGATGGTACATTCCCAACAATAAGGTTTGGGCTTCCATTGGAAAATGATCCTTTTCCTGTGAGCGACACCAATGTGTCATCGTCAGCCGGTAATGAGATGACGCCTCCAAATGAAAATCTCAAAAAATACATTTTCTCCCTGCCTCCAGTATTACTTTTTCTCTGTTTTAAATTAAAAGCAAATTTTTCATCTGTGAGTCATGGGACAAATTAATGCATTTTTAAAGAATTTGACTGAAAATGTGTTGAAGAAATGTGTCGAATTAGCACACTTATACCCCTTTTTAACCAAATTTAGTGCATGCGCATGCGTTTTTTTTTTTAACCCTTTGAAATCTGGTTGACATCTTTTTTTGCGTATGTGCTGCTCTCAGGTGCCTTTGACGAGCATTTAAAAGTTTGAAACATAAGCAAATGTTCTATTTCTTTCAAAAACATGGAAAAAAGAGCAGGCAACAACTTGTCATGAGATGTCCCACAAACTGCAAAAAAAATAAACGGTGACAAGGAACTGACCTGAAAACTGGCTTAAAAAAGAAAGAGATTTGTTCAAATGAAAATCAAATAATTAGGGGAAAATGCCAGGGAAATTCTTCTTCTTCTTCTTCTTCTTCTTCTTCTTCTTATTGTTATTATTATTATTATTATTATTATTATTATTATTATTATTATTGTTATTATTATTATTATTAATCATTCTATTTTAGCGCAGGTCTCCAGCTCATTTTTCTGTTTTTGTTCTTTCACTCTTTATTTTCTTTTTTGTGTTGTGAATTGGAGGTCATTTTCTTGTATCCTATTATTCTTTTCTTGCTAGTTTTTTGGGTGTTTCTTGAAAAGTTGCTGGTTGCCATCTTTCCATGTTTTTGAAAGAAATGGTTTAAATGTGGATGAGCCCACTAAATATGTCCTTTCCTATTGCCAGAAGACCAGAGCTGTGTACATTGCTCTGCAACAGGCGAGTATGCCTTTCTATGTGTGTGTGTGAGGCTCTTTTGGTGTGGCATGTTTGACGTCACTGCTGGCCAGAAAGCAGGTTAGTAAACAGTAGAAAGCAGTCTGGAGGCCAGCGAAAACTTTACAGCGTTTACTTCTTTTTATACATGTTTTATTTATTCATACTCTCTTTTAAACTTGGTGCAGACTAATTTGGAACAATGTTTGAGGGCTGCTTTGGTAGGGAGACGATATTTTGTGGTGGCACATCACTGGATCTCACCAGTAAAGGGGCCAAAATTAACATGTTCACCCGTGTGCTGTGTCTCAACAATGCTGATCAGAGTCAGATAAAAATCCAGATGTTAGCGGGTGTCAGCTGCTTTTTTGTGCAGTGGCAAAGGGGCTTCATTCTTCATGGCTATAGGCAGACCCCCGGTATGCAGCATGTGTGTATACCATGTGCCATTTACCACAACATGAATTTTCACTGCACACACATAATGAGCAGGGAGAAGAATGTGAGGCTTTTGATTATGATTTTTATTAGCATTTATCTCATTAAAACCTATGTTGCTCTGTCTGCAGCATTAGTTGACCTCACTGTCCTTTTTGCCCAAGCTTTGATAATAAGAACCTCACTTGGCCTCTTTTCTGCATCTACAATTGCCAAATTATATCACATGATGAAGACATGCATCCACTCCAGCCAGTCCCCATGAATTATGGCAGCATGTTCACTCAGCAGAACTGTTTGGAAATTTAAAATTTTGCACTCTTTTCACTGGGCCTTTTGTGACCCCTATTATGCATTCTAGACTTAACGTCAAAGAGCGAGGAAGAGATTTAATTTGTTGACGATTGCCACCGATCTCCTTTAAACGGCTTTTAATTGATAACGGCGAGGGAGAGCGGTGAACTTTAAATAGACATTCTAATTATCGGCTTTAAGAAGCAGGGGCTTTTTGGGAAATGTTATGGCATTTGGAATGGGATTAATGGGCGAGTGAGGCGCTGGCCACCCCGCAGCTAAATGACATTAAAGAGGGAGATGAGTGGTGCTGCTGAAGGGAGCAAACCCACTAGTCACAGGAGCCAGGGCGCCCACTGCCTTGGGCACACACACCGTGGGGTAACGTGCAGGGGTGAAGGAGGGGAGGGGGTTTTACATTATCTAGCCCTCCTTGACTTCACCCCACACACATATAGATACTCTGATACAGTTACTTCTCTTATGCAGCATGAGGGATGAACAAAAAACATGTATGAATACTTCATGACTTGAAAAGTTTTACAAACAAAATTTTTTGTTTTTATATATAAAACATGGTTAGTTAATAATATTTTGTGACATTTTGTTTCCCCATAAAAGCTGTTTCTGCCAAAACTGTTACAAATCCCCATGACAAAAATGATTCACTTGACCATTTTCTGATCTGATATCATTATGTTTAGGGTTCGGTTGGGGTCAGGGAGAGATAATGGTTTGGTTAAAAATAACTTATTGATGACAAATGTTATGTTGTTCATCATTATGAAAAAAAACAAAAACATGCAGATGAGCATTGCACATGATGAGACTCCCACTTCACATTCAACACTTGTTGTTTTATCGTTTTTTTGTCTTTATATTGAATCAGAAGGAGCTCGACAAAAAACAAAACTGTCATCTAATTAATCAAATGGTCAACTTTTATTGGTATACCAGCATGTTGGGAAAGAGATGTGAAGTGAAGGTGCTCTGGCCCCCAAGCAGGGGCATAGCACCAAATCCTAGGCCCTATGTATAAGCAGTCTCTGTGGGCCACCGACCCTTCCTTTTTGACTTTTTTTGTTTTTGTTTGTTTGTTTGTTTGTTTGTTTGTTTGTTTGGGGGAAAGGTATAAAAGTATAAGCAGTCACTCACTCAGCTCTAGCTTTGTTTAGAGACAAGTCCTAAAACTAAAACATTCTGCACCTTCAGGGGTAAGAGAGGCCTCAGAGAGCTTCCAATATCTGATACAAAGTTCAATCTTTCAACACATTTATTTGCCAGTTTTAATTTACTTATGACACTAATTACTTAGGAATAAACAATGTAAAAAAAAAACAACAAAAAAACAAAAGCTTTCATTCCAGGAGGGCCCCCCTTTTATTGTGGCCACTCACTTTTCTCACACTCACTCCCACTTTTCCCCTAGCTATGACGCCCCAGCCCGTGGGTTATTAATTCCTGTATTTAAAGTATGGAATACATCACCATATATATGTTTGAGTAAGAAAAACAGCACTATTGAAATATAATTGTTGAACTGTAATAATATTAATAATATTGATATTATTACATATATTAATATTGTGTGTTAGCTCTCAACCAAATTTTGTGTAAATTATCAAATCCACATTTAAAAAATAAAAATAATACATTCATTTTAAATTTAAATCATTTTCTATCCCATTTTATTTTTGCCAAGTAATAATGGAATATCATTATACATTTCTTTGATGCATTTGCGTCTTCAAATTATTCCCAACACAAAGGGTAAAGGTATTTTCAGCTGCCCAACCAGATCAGTGCCAATGCCAATACCTATCTACTCAGACTCGATGAGGTCCTAGTGCACACCTCAAACACCATAATAGCCTGAACTAATTCAGCCTGCCTGGCCCTCAGTGGGTCTCAGTGGTCTTGCTAGGTGTTCCAGACAGAGATCCCAGTCCCCTGTGGTCTTAGACTGGAGAGGCTGAGGGCTGACTGGCAGCTCTGATGGATCAGCTGAGGGCTGACTGCAGGGGATCGAGTCAGGGCCTCAGGGTTAAATATGTGGCATGATGGAGGGATTGATGGTAAACCGCACAGAAAGACTCAGGTGAGATGGAATAATACAGATATAGGCCCACACACATAACTGTACGTGTCAACATATTCCAAATACTCATGTTAAGTAACAGTCAGACAAGATGAATAGGAGTGGGACTGTGTCAGTATGTGATCGCTGAGGACAGGTAAGTGTCTCTCTGACTCTGCAGCTTAAACTCATCACTTCCCCCAACAACCCAAAAGTATCTTTCTCTCAGTTTATGAAATGGCTAAATATTATAAAAACGGGAAGCTTTGCACATAGAAATTAATATAAGGATGATAATAACTAACAACAACAACAAAAGCAAAGAAAAGGCAACATTTATAGTCACAGTTGACCTTGGACTTCCGAAACACATAAAAAAATAAAAAATCAAACAAAAAACAACATTTTTTGATCTTTATCAGTTTCCCCCCTGAGGGGATTTGGAGCTCCTGACCGTTTTAGACATTATTTACTTTCCAAGAAAATATTTGTTTCTAACCAACTTGCCTGCAGTGTTTTGCAATTTTCTGAAGTCAGACAATTTTGTTTTTACCGAAACGCTGTGTAGTTTGCAAGGCTATTTTAAACTTCTAGAACATGGACAATGTGCTTTCATGGACAACATCATGGAAAGAATGTCATGGTATTATATCAGCTGTGTGCTTGCAAATACCGTGCAAGAAAACATCAAATTCAGCTTTAAAACTTGGGGGATTTTTGCCCCACTGGATAGCATAAAAGGGCCCCAGGTGAAATTGAAAAGGGGAACATGGTGTGTTTTTATCAGTTATGACAACATTGTGAATGCTGGTACTGTTTTCACTTGTGTGTGTGTGTGTGTGTGTGTGTGTGTGTGTGTGTGTGTGTGTGTGTGTGTGTGTATAATCAAAGCAAAATGTGGTCCTGGTGACACCTTTTGTAATGGGAACTTCCACAGAAGTAGTTTTGAGTACTTTCCCAGGTGCTTATAATTCTGTCTCTGGACAGATTTTGTCAAACTGAAAGTGTCATAACAGTACAAGCTGCAGTCACAACACTTTACAGGTGTGCAGTTGAGATCAAAATGAAGGCCCAGTTTGAAGTGTGATGTGGTCAGAGCAAGGGAGTCAAAAGTAAGGGGATAGGAAGTAGGGAAGGGGCCATTGCCCACATGCATTTTAAATTGAGGGTTGCTGTATCACAAATGGAGTGATCCCCTCGCCAAGTTGTCTCCAGTTATTTATCTATTATGTATTTATTGTATCTTTATAAATTTCTATCTGTTAGAATGTTTACTTTATAGGGAGAAGTTTATAGCATGACTGAATGTCACATACCACAGCATTTATTGCCTAAAGTAGTCTGCAATGACTGTGCATAGATTTGCCTTTACAAGAGCACAAAGCACAAACAATACAGTAAAAGAAGTGACTTAACTGCATGTACATAAATGGTATGCAGTCTGAGATAATGGCATCTTTATAGACAAAAACTACAATTACTCCATAAGGAGACAATAAAAAAAAACTTCCCCTCTGAAAATCACACTTTTTATATCGAAAAACAGATTGAAAAAGTCTTACCTCAATCTTTTCATGCTCTGAAGCAGAACCAACAGGGGTCATCTCATGAAGTCCTAAACTGTGTGAAAGGCCAGACTTGGCCTGTGGACCTCACTTTGGTTGGCCCGGGGCTACAGGATGAGACCTGGGGAGAGTTGAGATGAGGCTGTCACACTTCCCATAGATCAGTCATTATCACTAATCCAGTCACAGCACTGGGATCAGCACCAGGCCCATTCATCTAGAACCGTCATTAAAGAGCTAAATGAGAGCTGCCTCTGTTAATGAGGTAATGAGAATCTCTGTGTGAGTATGTGTGTATGTGTGTGAGAGAGAGATACGGTGAGAAAGATAGGCAGACAAAGAAGGAAAGACAGGACGGACAAAAAGAAAGGAGGAAAGAACAAATTTAAAATCGGTGAAGGAGATACAGTAAAAAGACAACAAGACAGACATATGATAGACAGAGCCTAAGACCTATCTGAACCATCCTGGCATGTGTGTGAATCAATTTGCAGCTCTCCCATCAGAGGGACCGTACCGTTCACCCGCCTCACCCAGTTCTGTTTACTGCTCTCCCTTGCCACACGTAAACAAAAGCCAGAGTTGTACTTGTTCACAATCGCTCTTTAATTCGACACAGCCTCGGATGCATGTATGCAGCTGTTTTCTTCTGTTAATTGCAATACCACCAGGGTAAACATTATTGTCCTCTCAGTCATACTCCGGCCCAAAACAAAGCACTGGCGAGGCTGTGTGAAGCAGGGATGTCGTGCTTTGCTGTGTGACATAAATCAATTATTTATGCCTATGAAGCTCCAAAATATTTATCTTGCCTCGTGGTATATGCAGCCGAGGCCTCCAAAAACAAATAGACATTTGTTTCAAAGGCGCACGGGTGTAAACAGCCAAGTGGAAAGACAATGTACGACCACCCGAAGGAAGGTGGTGAAGTTTGGAGAGAGAAGTTTGGGAAAAGCCTGTCATTGATTGGAAAACGAACATCAAACAGAGAACACATTACCCAATGCCTTACAGGCCTGTGTGCACTTTCTGGCACTGACATCACACAGACGCAAAGCAAAATCGAGGTCCTGGTCTAATGCTCGTGTTACATCTGAGATCCCTTTTACAAAGACCAAGTTGTAATTAGATAACACAAAAACATAAATTCAAAGCGCAAACAAGATATGGTCGCCCCAAAACTTGACCAGGGGTGATCGAAGACACATGTGGCCACATTAACACCAAAGAGATAGATGACATGCCATATGGATCAACTATGTAAACTGTAATAATGCATTGTAAATATCCAATTACAGAACACACACACACACACAAATCAAAGTATTCGCAAGCTGCTCCAACAGATACATTCAGGCCAAAATGCATTTTGGGGGGAAACAAGCATTTTTCTTCTTGCATAAGGCAGTTTTCATATCAATTGTTTTAACAAAAAAGAGCATTTATCAGATATTGAAGCCAGTTCTGCAGCAGTATTACTAATGTATGGTTATTATTGCTGAGGATAGGCAGTTAAAACAGCCTAGTTTTAGGTTGTTTTAACCAAGCTCCCTGCTGTAAGTTTTCCTGTAACTTACCTGACACATTCACCTGCCAGTCCGCTCCGTTCACAATTTCCCACCCCGAACTCAAAACTATCACCTGTGAATGTGAGCTCACCCCAGTCTCTCTACGAGCTCTGCTCGACCCTTGCAACCTGCAACCTGATTATACTCGCCTTTGTTCCATTCAACTTGCCAAAAGATTAAATAAAGGTCATTACCAACTACTCACCTGCTCTGTTGTGCTGCAAGTGGGTCCTACCACACCAGTTACAGGTTTAACCACAATAACAAAATAACATATCTCATAAAACTAATTAACAGCAGGTATTGTTGCAGAACTTTGTGACAGAATTTCCGTGTGTATCTCGGAAATGTATTTTTATGACAGGCAGAGATGAAATTCACCTTAAATTATATGTGAACAATGTCAGCACAAGAGACATAACGGAAAGGGAGTCCTTGTCAGAGACTTTCATGAGACACAATGTTTATGTATGTCAATTGAAACTCACACATGCAACAGCTATTGAGCCTTGAACATCCCTCAGCTTCCCTTCATGCAAACACACACACACACACACACACACACACACACACACACACACACACTTTCTTGGGTTTGAAGGACTTCTTAGCATGTCAGCCACTGGACTGGGTTATTTTTCGGTGTTGAAGTGAGTGATCAAGACAAGAGCAGAATAAACAGGAGTGCAATGACAATGATCTTCTCTCACTTTTTCTCTGCTAATCAAGGGATCAAACTCAGCCAGCATAATGGCCTCCTCTGCCTTTCAGTGATCTCTCTACAAAGCACTGAAGGCACATGTGCACCCATTTATGTCAGCACAAACATGCAAATATGCACATGACAGACAATGCAAGCAACAGCTATATTTATGCCACTATGTGATCGTGGAAAACATACTTGAAATCATTTCCTGAGCAACTGGTTTTACCTACTTAACAAGTTCTTTAAGTGGATAAATTGATTTCCACAGGAAAGTGGCTGCAAAATTGACATTAAAACAATACATGCAAATGTAAAATTGAGTTAAAGGGAAGAGTAGGTTTAGGATATTCTGTGGCAATCAGTACATTTACATGCACACAAGATACAGGGTTAATCAGGAAATGGGATGGTGTGTTTACACGAGGCAGGTCAGTAATCAGATTTCTCTCCTACCCCAGTGTGATTTTGAAACCTCGGATTTCTTGTTTCAAGAGTATTGGTTGCAAACTATGTTTAACATTCTGCTTCCTCTTTAAGCATTTGTATTAAAAGCACAGTGAATGGTGAGTCTTTATTTAGAGAGAAGGTTTGTATGTCTGAATTTTTCAGATCAGGTCACCTGTTAAGCTGAGGGGTGTTACTCATTAAGACTCTTAGCTAGTCAGGCATTCCCTCTGCGATTTCAATAGGCTGTTTTTTGCAGTGCATGTTGGGATGTTTAAAGGTAGGTTTTTTGCAATGAAACTACAGAAGCAAGTGAAATTTGCAAAAATAGTTGTTATGCTGCCATGGATTCTGAGCTTTTATAATGAGCATTTGGTGTTTCCCATCTCTGATCACTGTTAGCACAAGCTATAATAACACATAGTCATGCACGTGTTCTTGTAAAAACCCAGTTAGAAACCATCATGAACATACATGGCCAAGATGAAACATTTTTCCATCAGAAATCTAGCTGTGCTTAATCCCAATTACAGGACCAAGGTTTCACATCAGTTGGTTACATAAGAGCATGTAAACACATCGGTAACCGTGCACCATCATCCCTTCACCTGCCTTCTGTCATCTCACATACAAGTCTAAACTGAAGGGGGGGCGTGAGCGAGTGCCCCATCAGCATGCTAAGTGTTTACAAATTGTTTTGGTCGTCTCCTTGAGGGGGGAGGTAGCAAGCGTTCGAGATAGCCTGCCCCACGAAGGCTGTTGATCTCTGCATGACACGCCGCCCTTATGGTGTTGCACATGGCCCTCCATTAATAAACAAATGAAGGGCTCACCCTGGAGGTCAGCGGAGCTCAGCTGGCCCATTTGCCACAGCGATCTCCTGGCTCACAGGGATCCAAAATGGCCACCCGCCGCGTCTGCCTGTCAGGCGGCTGCTAACCTTGTCTTTGGTGATGGGCAGGAGGGCAGGAGAGGAGAAAGAGGGGGGGTTTAGGGTGGGGACACACAAAAGAGGGAGGGGGGTGGGGGTGGGGTCTGAGTTGCCCTCCCTCCCTCCCCTCCGCTGATTAGTGTGAGTGACAAAGTGGAGCAGAGAGTCCACTCAGGCCTTCATAATAAATCTATCAGGGAGTAATAGAATTCCATCAATCCTCGCTCCTCAGTCTCGCTGCCCTCCCTCCTGCTCCCCACCCCTCGGGGGTCACCATGTCGGGGTGTGTGTCTGTGTGGTGGTGGTGGGAATGTGGGGAGTGGGGGGGGTCCAATCCTCTGGGATTGTACAACTGTTATTATTCAATTACGCTCCCTTTTCTTCTCAGTTAAAAGACCATGATATCATTATCACTTAATGAATATATATAATTGGATCTTGGCTGCCGCTTCCCCCTGGTCTGATGAATACCACTCACTATTCATTCGGCCCGTGCTCATCCTCCTTTAGCTGGCATCCATTACAGCAGGCTGTGGAGCTGGATGATGATGATGATGATGATGATGATGATGCTGTCAATAGAGGGAATTTGAAGCCTGAGCATTCAGTGTTTTGTTAAAATAAAAGTATCATGAAAATGCGGTGTTTCTGAACAAATTGCACCGTCACTTTTTAATTTCAGGGTGGGTTCAATTTAAGTGTTGGAAAAAGAATCTAAAGAGCAAGAGGCGATAAGATATTAAATTTCATTACAGGTGAATCAATAAAAATGAGACTGGCTTCAGAATTCTTTGCACTCCGAGCATTGCAAAACTAATTTTAACTTAACGAACAAGGATTTTATTGCTGAAACAATACCTGCATTCTACATGCGATTATTGCAATTTCCATGTTTTGTTTAATAACCCCATGGCAATTTACAGCGCAATCGTTTGCGGAAACTCATTAAGTCCACAGATAGGATCTGGATTTCATCTCCTTGTCCATGATGGCTGCACATGAAAAAAAAATGTTTAGGAAAATCCTGCAGCATTAATAGATGGAGGATGGAGAGATTTTCTACAATAGCTCCACCATCAGAGATTGTTCCTATTTAAATGTGTCTCCTGGTTAGTGTGAGTGTGGACAAATTCCCAGAGGAGATTAGGAAAAGAAGGGGAAAAGCTTGATAGCTGCAGTCATGACAGTCATGGCCATCAATACGCTCTCAATCTGCCAGGAAACAATGAGAGTAGGGGGATAAAGATGGTGATGAGCAACACTAAAAACATTGATTTAGCATTTGTCCACTTCATTTGAAGTGAGACAAGGGAGCGACAGGGAAGGGAGGGTTGGGGGCCTTTGAAGAGGTGAAATCGGGGAGTGTTTAGCCCCCCATTCAGATGTCGCCCTCTCTTGTTGGAAACCAAAAGCAACCGTCCCTCCCCTTCGCATTGTTGAGGGTAAATGTGGCATGGCGGGGGTTGATCATGTCTGTGTAAATCAGACACAGAGAGAGTGTGTGAGGCGGTGGGAGTGTGAGCATGTGTGCGCGGCCATGCTTTTGCGTACGGGAGGCCTTGCACGCTCATGGATGGGTATGGGGCGTACGTCGTCATTAATCCTGCTTAGAAAAGACAGTGTTGGCAAAGTGGCAGCACCCCGATCCAGCTGCTCCCCCCACAGAGACACTTCAGACACCCTATGTGACCCCACCTCCAACACACACCCTCCTGTCTTCCCACCCGCCACCCCCTCACCCCCTCATCCCCATCAAGTCAGCTTCATCCACCTTAGCCCCAATTTCCCATCACTTTCCCACCGCACGCTGCCCAAAACCCAGAACCCCACTCTCATTCACTCACCCATCCCTGCCATACATCACTCCAAATTAAATTTACATTAGGCCCTCCTCTATCAAAGAAGCCAAAAGAGAGGCAGAGAGGGGAATGAGATCGAGGGGCTGACATCATTACCCGGCAGCAGAGCACATGACCGTCATCTATTAAACCCTTTTATACACATGTCTCAGGATTTTACCAAAGTTCATGCATACCTAAGTGCAAGTTTGTGTTAAAAATTAAAAGCTCTTTTAGGAGGACAAAGGAGTTTCTGAACTGTTGACTTTGAGAGGGGCTTTATTACCCCCAACCATGGATGTCTGGCATCGCTATAGACAGCCCCCCGTCCCTTCCTCTCTCCCCTCAGTTTTTTCTCTTCCTCCTACCTCTGGCTCCTGCTGCCTCCTCTCCCATCATTCCACAGCGTTGGGTTGACTGAATATTAGGCAATATTAAAATGTTTTCTGTACAGTAAAATAAAAACATGGCACAGCCACACTGTTGCACAGGGTGACATGTTCCTTGATACAATGCAACAGGGCACTGTCGTTTATTTTGAGTCAATCCCATATTCATTATCTAAGTGCGATAAATACTCACAAGCACACCTAATCTACGACAGAAAATAGTGCCCTGCAAATGCACAATTTAGTCCTGTTAGAGTAACATTTGCTAAAAACGGCAGTGCTTGTCTGTTTTAGGGAATTATTATGAAGACACAGTTAAGCGATAGACCAAAGACCGGGTTATACTAATCAAGAAGAGGTTTGGACAATGTGTTGTTCAAACAATGTGTTGTCTGATTGCACCAGAAATCAAAAATGGGATAGTTATGCATGGCCTCACTTAAAAGCAGAATGAAAAGGACATTCATTATTAAGAGAATGGAAATGCGATATTGTTTAAATACAAGGATAATGGTAGACATAATAAGTAATGTTGCACTCAGTGGTACTCATGAAAATAAACAGAAATAGTGTCAAGAATGAAAAAGGAAAGCTAGACAGACAAGCTCAAACCCTGACTACTTCTCACACCTCTCCACAGCTGGCCATCCATGGTGTGAGGTGGTTATGAAAGTCAGATTGTCGATTTCAGAAGGTCATAGAAATGGCAGGACACAGCACCCTGTAATCCCACATCAGAAAGCTGTGGGAGTTTCCAAACCTAGTTGGCCATCCAACAAACAATTTCAACTGTATATTGGCCCTTTAATGAATCGTTGGCATTGGTCTCTTCATGACAATGTTGACAATAAGAAAATAATACAACACAAGTGTTTTTCTTTAAGCAACGGTCAAAGATCTCAAATGCAACACAACGTCAAAATACAAGCAGGTTAACAAGAATTTTGCTTCTGTTTTCTCATATGTTTGGAAAATCAGGTACAGACTTTGTCAAGAGTTTCCATATCACACATGTAGTGTGTCAGATGCGTTCTCATCTTTTTGATATACTCCATTTGGTTTAGGCAAGGGGTGACCCCTGGGTAAAGCGTGCACAATGGTAAATGGTAAATTGTATAGCACCTTTTTAGTCTGCCGCCCACAACAAGCACTTTAATGCTACATGTCACATTCACCCCTTCACACACACACACACACATTCACACACTAGTGGTGGAGGCTACCATACATAGTGGCGTGTCCTACTCAACTTAAACACACTCATATACCCATGGAACAGCTCTTGGGAGCAATTTGGGGTTTCAAATCTTGTCTAAGGATACTTCGACATGCGAATCGGAGGGGGTCAGACTGCCAATCTTCCGATTTGGTTATGACCCGCTCTACCTCCTTAGCCACAGCCACTCAGCTACCAGAAGGCAGGGCATGTGCAAAAAGTACCCTGGAGAAATTGCAGTGTTTTGTTTATGAATCTGGTTCGTACTTTGGTCATAAACAACCAAGTCTCTTGCCACTTCTTGAATTGTCTGACAATTTTAACTATTTACCAATGGAAGTCCCTGAATCTTGTCGTTTCTCCTTTTAGACATTTTCGATAGCATCCTTGTGTAAATGACCGCTCTTCTTCACTCCTGGATGTTTGCATTGTTGTAGTTTGATGCCAGCCACATATCATCAACACACCCATTTTCTCGCTATGAATTCTCCTAAAAGTGACCTGCTCTATTCACACATTAGTTTCAATCAAACATTACACAGACTTTGTACCAGAGAGCTGACAAGATAAAGTTCATTGTCCGGTCCAACTGTTTCGAACATTTGCGTTCTCACATATAGCTCCTCTGGGTAACGTCTTGATAACTTAATTTTTCTTTACTTAAACCAGGATCTATTTAATAAACTAATAAATTACTAACACTACGCATCTCATGTCAGTTGGTACCAAAACAAAAAATAAATAAGATTCGACACCCAGCTTTAGTTGTAATGTTTAACCTATCATCTTTTTCTATGTTACTTTAGCTCTGTAATTGTCTTGTATTGTCATCATAAAAATTGTTAGGTGTTATTATCTTTGAGATGTATGCTTTCGTGTTGCAGTATCATTTGTTGTGTAGTATTGTTATGTTGTCTTGTGCTATCTTGTATTCTGTCACGCCGTGGTGTGTTGTGCTATCTTGTCATGTCCCGTTGTGTCAGATTGTGTTGTACTTTGTCACGTTGCATTATGCTGCAGCATGTCGTGTTGTGCTCTCTCCTCTCAGTCTATATCAGTGATGTATTAGGACAGAGTGTTACCTCCCCTCACCGTTGGGGATATATTTGCATTGGAGCGTCTGAAAGCAGCTGGAGTGAACCAGCTCAGTAAAGGCACCTGAGTGCTGAGCGCTTACTCTTTAATTGCTTCATTATCGTCTGTGCTAATCCCTCTCCAATTTCGACACTCTCATTTTCCACACTAATTTGTCCCGGTCCCTCTCCGGCTCTCTCCTCTCACAGTCCGCAGCGCTATGGCACCTATTTGCTTTCCAAGGCAATGATAACAATTAATGCAGCAGTCGGCGGCGCTTGTTTCATATAAACCTGTTTTAGCCGACTAAACAAGGGGCTGCTGATAAACAGACTCCGGAGCCAAGGCGCAGAGCTTCACAGCACCATTTGTCTCTCTAATTATGCTTTAATTACAACTGTGTATGCTAATACACTAAACATTTGCATAGAACATTCGCACAACTTTCTGCTTTCTCTTTAGGAGTGCTGCAGAAGGAGGGGAGATCAATAGCTCCGGTGCTTATTGAAGGAGGCCTGTACTGTGTTAAATTACATATGGGAATTGTTTAGAATTAAAAACAATGCCACAGTGCTTTCTGACAAACTGTTTATTTTATATTGTTAGGTAACAGCAAACAAAGTCTGAGTGATTAGAGAATTAGGTGGCAATTCATTTCTTAACTGCAAAACATTGTGTTTCATTTTACAATAATTGAAAAGATTATAAATGCTCTTGACGAGGATAAGTGGAGATGTTTTCTCAAATTAACTTGACTGTGGGAGGATGATGTTATAGCCCCATGCTTAACAACAATAAAAATGCTGTTGTCGAACCTTTGAATCCATCAGTTACTCACCGCATTACCTTGAATTTATGAACAAAACATTTTCATCACGTGCGTCCTTAGTGAACAAAGACCCGCAATTAACAACAACAAAACTTTTACAAACTCCCACTCAACTAAATTTAAGTTCAGTTGCACACAAAGAGCAAAAAAAAGAGATAAAGGAACACTTGTGTAGAAAGCCACTATGGGCTTTTCTAAGGACCTAAGCTCAAGGCAAGAATACATTATGGATTGATAAATATAAGTAAAAAGATAAAAACAAAATTCAACAACACTGATTCAAAGTAAAATATCGATTAAATACATATCTTCCATTCAATTATCACTATTGAAAAGACATAAACATAACATCAAATAAATCAGTACCTTGCAGAATCACAGCACACTACAGTGATGATTTTTTTTTTTTTTTTTTTACATTAAACCACATTTAAGTGTCTTTTTGTATTGGGACAAAGACAGCGAGTACTGTCCTTGAAATGTATGATACATGTACAGTGAGTACTCATGCATCCAAGTGTCATTTATGTAGTCATATCTTCAGTACTTCCCAGACACATGAATTTTTGTTAAATCCTTGTTAAATTTTGAATTCCTCGTTCATTGTGGAGGCATTCAGGGTATCTTAAGGGTGAGTAATTGATACACAAACAATCATTTTGGAGGTGAAATATTACTTTAAGCAATTTAATGTCTATTTATTGTATAGCCTTCCTTATGTGAGCATGCTTTGCTGTTGTTGCTCCTTGTCTTACTAAGGGTCAGCCTACCGCTATGTCTCAGCCATCCCAAAATATTGCATATTTTTAAAATAATCTGAAATGACTTTTTCTTCATTTTCTGACTTTATATTTTGTTGAGTTTTAAATTTCATTCTTGACCTTGGAAACAGCAGTTGACTAAACAGTCTCATCTCAAGGTCCATTTAGCAGCTGTTCTGGAGCTTTTAAAAATACTCATTAGCAGATGGAGTCTGCCCAGTTGTTGTGGAAACACAGATGTTAAAATTTCCATTTTTTTCTGAGCACTTAAGGATATAGATAATCTACAAAATCCATCTGTTGGTGAAGATCGTGTTTTATTATCAGAAACTTCAAAAGCTACTAAATGGACCTTGAGGTGAGATTGTTTTGTCAACTAATTTATATTTTGTGTCCTTGGACTTATATATATATATGTCTTCCCTGTGACTTTATTTCCCTTTGTTCTATTCTATTCTATCCTATTCTATTCTTTACCTCTGACTGCATCGCCCCACTCTTCGCTCCAGTGAGGCGTTCAGCTACACACCTAACTTAACTACATGTCATTGAGTCATTAACATACAAATGACCTGCAGTTATCCTGTGATCGGGGCCCTCAAATGCCACCAAATGCTAAGGAACCACCATTCACAGATAAGTAACCCAGCAAGCTCTGGTGAGTAATTCCTCGCCATGCCGTTTTGGCTAAAATCAAGGCATTTAATTGGCTATTAGGAGATGGGCCTCTGACAGTTAAGGTTAGTGGTAGAGGTGATGATGATAGTGGTGGCAAAGGGGTGTTAAATGAGGGCGCAGACTGAGAAGAAACACACATATTAACTGGCTGTGGTGGTAAATTCGACACAAAGCCCACTCCATTGTAATATGGAGGATGATCTCATAGCCGCTTACTGACTCAGTTCACTCTCAACAACACAGTCACATGACTGCTAATTTCACCGTTTCTGGGAAGAAAAATACTGTACATGCATGACCACCATGTAGCTCACATATTACAGGAAACACGTGATGACTTTATTTTTTTATAAAAAGTTCTGAAAATTTTCTCTTTATTTAATATTTATAACAGTATTCAAAAATGTAAACTATTTCCCTAACATGAAACAGAGAATCATTTGTATTTCATTATAAGGGTTTACCTCCATGACAATGACAGCAGTTATTAATCATCTTTACAGGTCACCAAAACAATCATATTGTAATGTCCCAATGAGCTTTCTATTTTTTTTTTTTTTTTTTTTTTTTAAAAAGGCCTAAAAATGTCATAGTAATGTTGCTGTGCTGTGCGGCTGCCTAATGAATAGCTACCTTCAGTTTCCTTCAGGATTAAAAACGTTAATCTAATCTAATCTAGACTGAACTACAATGTTTGTTTACTATAACTTTGCAGTAGAAAACACCTGCATCATGTATATAAAATGAAGCAGCACTGAGCAAATGCTGCCTCAACTGGTTATGTTTTAGCCATCTCGGAGGTATCCTCCTAAAAAAAAAATCAATAGCAGTTTAAGAGTATGCTATGCGTGAGAGAGCCATGTCTGATGGGGGGCCGAGGCCATCTTAAAGCCACCAGACTCCATTGACAAAAATAGTAATTTTACTTCACAGAACACAGGAGAGTTGCTGGTCTACGGCTACATTGATTGGTTAGTGTGTAAGGCAAAGCAGAGAAAGTATTCCAAATTTACACATAAGCTACTTATTGTTTTTTTAGTTGCTAAAACTTGTTTTGCTGTGACCCCCTTCCACAGCAGTATATTGTTTAGCTTCCTTGACAGAAGATTTGGTTAATCAAGGGTGCTCGCAAAGCAACAAAGTACATAAAATGATCACAGAAGAAACGTTAGATAGGTCAGACCACCCTGTTTGACTATATCTTTGAACATAACAATTATGGCGGAAAATAATAACAGAAATAAATAAGTTTGCGGATTTTACACAATTCTATAATTACAATTAATGGCCAGTGTTCTAACCACGGGGATTCGGTTGATAGTTTAATATAATCTTTCTCAGGAGACGGGGTTTTTACACTTGCAGTTGAAGCACAGATATTCAAATAAGCACTTGACATTTCATGTATGTTGTCTTAAAAGTTGAGATTGAAGGTTCATTCTTGACCTTGGAAAAAAATATTGAATAACAAACAATTTTGAATATCTAAAATTTAATTCATACAACAGGGCAAACACCAGAAATCTGTCAAGAAAGATCTTGTGATATGATTGAACAGTTAGCTAAATGGTTTATGTGGTTTTGTTAACCAGTGTTTCCACAGATTCCATTTTTGTTATTGAAAACCTCTCTGTGGTATTATATTACACATATGCTAATAATAAGTACATGACCACAATTACTAACTGCACAAAAATCACAAAAAAACAACTGTCAAAGAGCCTGTGTGTTTACGAGAGAAGCAGCAGCCCTCCTTGTCCCCGATGTCATCTACACTCAAAACATCAAAGGCAGCAGCAGCAGCCTCTTGCTGTCTGAAAACATAATAACTGCTGTTGACACTACACCAAGACAGCTACCAGAGTAATTAAAAAACACCTAAAAACAAATCTTTGCTACACATTTTGCCTCTTGGCTTTTATCACATTTTTTGACGACAGTTTGTCACACACAGCTCAACAGGACGAGTGTGTGTGACAGTTGGATCAATATATATTTGGTGACCTAACCCCTCTGTCTGTCCAAGCAGGAAATCTAACAGCTATGAAGTATTTCATCTGGACAGAGTCGTAACCTATGACCCCGAGTGCAGCTAAGGCCTCCTCTCTCCACCAGGAACAGTGGAAGTTGTTGCTCACTTGTCCCAATGTTGGTGGCAAGTGACAACTAACTCTCTTTCTCTCTGTCTTTGCTTTTTGTATTGTCAAAAACACATTGCACATCTAGTACTTGCTGGCTCAGTGCAGAGGTTCACAAACTTGCAACAACCTTTAGTTGATTTGGGCACACATTATAAGGAAGTTTGACTGCAGCCGAGTGGCAAGTTAATCATCATAATTTAAAAAACATAACCTTGGTCTTTTGGCCCATTACACAGTTTGGATATTTCAGTTTTGTAGCCTGAAGTCTATGAGATTTGTCGTAATGGATATTTGAGGTAATGGAAACTGAAATTAGCTCCAGTCATGCTTATTTCTTTCCTTTGATTCACTTCAGGGATGTGAGACGAAGTTATCAGTTCCAGAAAATGTTTTTTTATATAATCATGACCAGCACCACTATATTCAGCTATTATAGCTGCCAACCATATTAAGCTAACCTAAGCTACACAATAAAAATTTGCAAACATACAGGAAAACAGGAGGTATGATATAATCAATGGCCCATCATCCTGAATTGTAAACGTAAATTATTTATCCAGGTGCTACAGCAGTACGGCAACAACATTTAAGCACTTTTTCTACTTTGGCTTCACTTCTCGCTTCTGTCATCAAAATTGAGATAGCAGTTCTGAGGAGGACAAGACAGAATCAACAGTGAAAACAGAACAAATAATATTTCCCTCGCACATCATCTATCTGACAGAAGGCAGCAAAAGGAAAGGAGAGGAGGGAGAGAAAAGAGGAAAAATCTTGGCCTGCCCGCCAATCTTTCATTCGCTCTGCGCTCATCCATCCTGAGTGCACCTCTTAATTTGGTCCTGCCACAGACTGGACAACAGAGACCTTCAGCCATTGGAAACAAATGATCTGGCCAGGGAGGGGCAACAACTCACGGCCGGCGGTGCAACACTACTCAGCTGCTTGGATTTACTTTGAGTCAAAGAAATGCATGGGTTTTAAACATTTGGGCATTCTTATTTTTAAAAGAATGTGTCATTTGAAATTACTGAATCACCATTCACACAATAACACAGGGAAGTATTGATTGTCATCTGAACAGTCTCATTTCCAATCAGTATGCATGTGGCCCAGTGAGCTCAACACACTGTATTTTAAGGAAAAACATGCAAATAGACACAACACAAGCAAATGAAGAAGCATCCTCATCAATGTGACAACGCATATGCAGAATTTAGAAACATTCACCAACTTGACAACACATGAAAACACTAATTTGAAGATACACACACAGCATTTAGAAAAAGGGACGCAAGAAGCTCAAAATGCAATGGAAAACTGCTTCCATGGGACACTATGTGGTGACGCTTATGGTGACATGCTTTTTGTTGTCGTCACGGTTTGTGGCTTATGAAGTTATTGAAGTCAGATGTTATAGCAAAAGACTGACGCTACATTAACAACAAATATCTGCAAAAATATCTGAATCATGCCATCTCAATGTTAAAGTAATCCTAAACTATAAAGACCACCTCACGGTTGTATGCCTCCATGCCCCAGTCAAGTTGCAGTTACAGTTTACAACCATTTCTGTGAAAACATGGATTGTTTACATCCCCAACCTGGCAGCACAGAAGATCTATACAATCAGCACAGTTTCAAAGTGGTTTCCCAAGATTAGTGTCACTGGTTTAATATCTGACCAAATGTCTCCCCTTCTATACCTGAGGTTTGACGCTGAGTAATGCCAGAAAAGTGTTTGTGAAGAACACCATCACTTCATTATATCCTAACAGACATTGGGGTTAAGTTTGTCATAATTAGTGTAGGAATTCTTGAGTTATAGCCAAAAACATGTTTTGTGAGGTGACAGTGACCTTGACCTTTGACCAAGAAAATTGTATCATTACATTGTTGAGTCCAAGTGGATGTTTGTGCCAAATCTGAAGAGATTCCCTCAAAGTGTTCTGGAGATATCACATTCACTCAGAATGAGACAGAAGAGGTCACTTTGACCTTTGACCACCAAAATCTAATCAGCTCATCCTTGAGTCCAAGTGGACATTAGGGCCAAATCTGAAGAATTCCCTTACAGCGTTCTTGACATATTCGTTCTTGTTCATGAGCGTGGGATGTATGGATGTACAGACAACCTGAAAAACATTGTGCTTCTAGCAACGACTGTTGCCCACACAGAGGCTTCAAAATTATTTTTTATGGTAATTTTTCAACACCACTAATGGATAGCTTACTTCAGTAATGGCAATAACAAGAACTGAATATCCCAGCCTTGTACACACAAAGAGATACACACGAATGGGATGCATTTTCTTAATTTGCAGTGCACTGAGCTCTCAGGGCCACCGTACATAATGGGATACAACCAAAAGTGATGCTCAAATATAGCCTGAACTGCTTTAACAACTTTCAAAGAGGGGTTACAACTAAGTGTAGTAGTTCATTTAGATAACAAGGACCGGGGCTATTGATATGTTGATTCACAACGAGATAGACCAATTGGTTCATATGCAAGCCTCAATTAAACAGCTCCACGGGGACTGATAGAATCTGGTTCTTTTGTGACACTCATAAATTCAGGTGAAACTTGAATTTATTGAATTTTTTACTTTTTGCCCAACAGGTGGGCACAGCATCAGAAATGTTTTGCCAACACCCAGAACTGCCATTTTAACTTCACTTAAATCATATGAAAAACAAAAGAATGATGAATGAATGTCTCGCGTGATGACACAGGCTGTCAAAACGCACACAAAGAAGAGAGAATAAAGGCCTCAGTCAAGTCTCCGTTCATTTACAGTAAGTTCTGTGTATTGTAGTGAAGTGCTGGGTGGCCACATGGTGACACTTGTGACTCTATCGATGTCAACCTAATTTTACAGTGAAACCAGAAGCCTCGTGTCATCCTCATGTGAGAGTTGAGTAAGAGGCCTAGAATACACTGGGGAGATGATACCACACACACCATACACCACACACCACAAACACACACACTGGAAAAAGGAGAATCAAAGCAGTACTTGCATGGTGTAAAGGGATGGGTTTGACAGTTTTATACAAAGGGCATCAGAATAGTAACTTCTTAATGTACAAAAAACACACACATGGTGACCACAGTTTCTCTTGGGATTACAGTGGCATAGATCATGACACACACCAGACGGACACGAGAACAGGCTGAACTTTGTGGCTCTGAGGGACCATGGGACAGATGCCAACTGAATGGACCATGTCAGTGCGACTAGTGTGAGGACATACGAGTCCCCAGTGGACTTCTTCTTTAAGTGAACAGGACATTAGCGTTGATGCAAGGTGGCAGATAGCTGCTGTGGGTGTTCCTCAGCTCTGAATCTATTCTTCAGTAGCTCTGCTCAAACCATTGGCAATAAGTGTGACATTAAAGATGATCTGTAAAGGTTGTTCTTTTCACTCTTCGATAGCGGTCCACCACTTTGGTCTAGACTGAAATACCTCAACAACTCTTTGAGGCATTGCCCTAAAATTCTGTACAGATATTTGTGGTCCTCACAGGATGAAACGTACAGACTTTGGCGATCCTCTGACTTTTCTTCTAGTGCTACCATGAAGTTGTGGTTTGAAGTAAAACCACAACCTCTCAACAACTATCAGATAGATTGCTATGAATTTTGGTACATATGAACATTCGTGTCCTCCTTTTAGTGCTAATTGGCATTGTTCCCCTTTTCCACAACCGTATCTTTCATACAAAGCAGTGAAATGGCATAACAGAGCCATATTATCACCTTGAATAGGCTGTATAAAAGGGGCTATTGAAAGCATGTGCAACACGTTCTCACTCTAATCTCGTCACATGGTGCCACTCTGTCAGGACCTTCCACATCAACCTATGATGCTTTAGGCATCCTTGTGCATCAGCTGTTTACACTCCGGGACACCATTACAGTGATGTCAACAAATGAACGTGGTGGGATGAAACAGTTCGGTCAATATGTTTACACAACAGCACACTGTGACTGTCACAATGGTTAGGATTAGGCAACAAAGCCATGGATAGTTAGGTTTAGGCAAAAGAGGCACCTGGAAAGGTGTAGAAGAAAACCCACACACATACACATCCACACATGAAGTGAAGTCCCCTAAAGTCAGTTGGTTGTAGGACCCATCCACCTCCCCACCTGCCAGCTCTATGGGCACACTTGCGCTCCCTATATTACGTGGTTACCAGCAGCATTATTACCTGATGCTGTCTATCAGCGTTTCAGGCGCATGCAACCAGTTTCGTTCGGCTGCATTGTCGTTGAAGTGATGCCGCCGGCGCCCTTTGCATGTTGACAGGCCCGCTGCCATCTGGCCTTCTGTCTGCCAGCGTACAATAACAATGCCACCGGTTCTGTCCGACCTTGTTGTCATTTGACACATCTGTGCACATTGCATGTGGACGCAGAAGGTGGCTTTTGGTGTCACACTCATACGCCGAAAACACTGATAGAGCGGTGCCATTTGACGAGTTTGGAACGATAATGGGTTGGCATGTTAGCATTTAGCTCAAAGCACCACTGTTCAGCAAATACAAGCCTTACAGAGCTGCTAGCATGGCTGCAGACTCTTGTTTTCACATAAAGCTTTATGTATCCTTTACCTTTCATCTCTTTACTGGTAAATTCACATTTTGGTGTCACACTTTTTACTCAAAAAGAATGTCTTCTTTCAATTGAGTTTCAACTTCAACTGAATATAGCCACGTAATCTGCTTTGGTCAAGGACAGGCTGTAAACACAGCAAAAAGATCCGTAATGTTTTTGCAGCTTTTAACAGCTGTTATTTGAAGTTTAGCCTCAGTCAGTATAATGACATTTACTTTACTGCTTGGCCAGTGATAAATAAGTTGGGTCTTAAATCTAAACGTAATTATTGTAAAACACCACTGTTCTGCAAACACAGCAAGCCGCCCATCATGTGAGATGATGATGGTCAGCCGCAGCCGCTCATCTCTCAGAAGTTTTATATTGTATTAGAGTTGTGTTTGGACTGCAGCACCAGCACGGAGGAATTCCTGTCAGATGACTTTGGTTTCAGACAAATACAATTTAAGGTAAGTGGAAGCGTCTTTGAAATAAATCAAATGTTTACAGAGTGATTAATGTACTAAATTGAGAGGAATCTCGGGACAATCACTGAGGGTCATAGAAGTTTACACACACTGGGTCCACTGTAAACTAAGAGGCCCAGCCTCGTTTGAAGTAGGTCAACAGTTGCACAAGTGATGGATATTTTCAGTGGACCAGATAAATGAATAGCATTCAACTCCCACTTTGACCTCTTTGAAATTGTAGGATTGTTTGTGTCCTGTATATCCGGTCTCTCTTTTATCATCATCTATGCACTGTGATATTTTATGTAACTGATTAATTTAGCACCAATTTGTGGCCCTACTACAGTGGCCTTAAGAGCTCTGTGCACTGCAAATGAAAAACACACATGCAAATGAAACACATTCAAAGAAGGAAAGCATCTTCACCAATCTGACAGCACATACAAACCCTAACAAAACTGATAAACATACTTGGGCTTGAAGACGTGTATCTTGAGAACTGAATGCCAGAGTTCAAAATGACACACGGTCACTTCCAGGGAAAATTGTTAGCCAAGTGCATAAGCCAGAAAAGTTTTCTAGCTTGTGCAGTAAAACATTGCATGTGGTATTTTTCGTTTTTAATTTCTTGGAAAGTTTTACAAATATAAAATCTCTGTGTATTGAAAATTCATAATAAGAGTAATAACTGTTTTTTTTTTTTTTTTTTTTGCAGCTGGAGTGCTAAGTTTTATAGACTAGTGGTCTATGACTGGTCTATGGAGAAAATGATTTTGTCACCGCAGTACCATTAGTGGCCACTGGGAAAACTAAAGAAGCAAGGCTGAGAGACAGCATTGTTGCTGGGAGAAGTTTGCCTGGAGGGCTTATTGTCAGCAAGAGATTTCTTATTTAAAGTTATGGGTAAAGAAAATCATGGTTTGGGTTGAAA
This sequence comes from Plectropomus leopardus, assembly GCF_008729295.1. Taxonomy (NCBI): domain Eukaryota; kingdom Metazoa; phylum Chordata; class Actinopteri; order Perciformes; family Serranidae; genus Plectropomus; species Plectropomus leopardus. The sequence continues at coordinate 12,624,408 of NC_056465.1, forward strand.
TAAATACATTTCTGCAAGTAAGGGATTTCTGGAAGGAAGCCCTCTTGGCTACCTTTTCCCATCCTGCTTACTCTTAATACACGAGACTTGTTGTCATGGTTGTGGCTCATGAAACTACTTAATCCATGACTTCCCTTGTACAATATACACTGTGCAATAATATCAGAACGCAATCAGAAATGTAAGACTTAAACGTATATTGCTATTTTTCTAACACCATTGATGGGTAGCCAATTTCAGTGCATTTATGAATTTGCAGCACGTTTTGTTATTCTTAATTTGCATGTGTTTTCTTGTGCTGCAATGTGTTGAGCTCATGATACAAGAAGTTGTCAAAAAGCAAATGGTCAGTTGGTTTGAAAATTCATATAGAATGGATACAGTTTATATCAGATACTTTTCTCCATGTGAAAATTTTTGAGATTTTCCAGGGATTCATCTTTATTTAAAGATTATTACTTTGGCTTTTGCCTTGATTAAAGATAGGACAGTTTAAGCGTGAAAGGGGAGAGAGAGGGGATGACTGCAGCAGAGGGCCTCAAGTTGGCTATTGCGGCGAGGACACAGCCTCAGTACGTGAGGAGCCACTCTACCAGGTGAGCTACTGAGCACCCCAGAGATTCATCTTTTTAACACATCATACTCCTGTAAGCCCACAACATCATAAACTGGCATTCCTCACATGTTGAATTACAACAGAACCTATATCTTAAAGGCATCTCACATTTGATGGCAGATTCCTTTTTTCAAAGTTTGATAAAGATCCTGCCAATACTCTTGTGATTATAGTAAAGACAAGTAGCACAACCTAAATCATCAACATGGTTATAAAGTGATAAAGCATGCTGCGCTGGTGCAGAGATCAACTTAAATGAATGGAGTAAAAATGTATTCATAGCTCAAATGAACAAACAGGAGAAAAACTCATGTACTATTCCAATACAGAACTGATGAATTATCCACAGGACAACCAGTTGGCTTGAATCAGATTTTTTTCTCTTTATTATTCATTGTTAATTGTTTGCAGTGGATAGAGAGCTCTCTTAGTTTCCCTCTCTTTCTATTCAGTTGACATTCCTGACGGGGAAAATCCAGAATTCCTAATGAAGTGCAAAACATTACACATGCAGGGAGAAATTTTGAATTGCTCGCAGCTACTGTCTTGCAATGTTCCCGCTGCATGAATCTGCACCAAGAACCGCGGTGCCAAAAGAGCAAGAAACAGAAATGACATATGCTGCAAAGCTTGAAATATATGTAACTTCCTCAATATTATCCTTGACTGGCTTGCTTTGTTTCAAATGTGTGTCCAAACCATGTACACAGATGAATGACCCAGCAAAGGAATTCCTGCTGCCGCTCAATGAAATGGCTTATGCAGAGCAAATTTAATATGTGGTTTTGCCCAGACAATACCGGGTTTTGAACAGATCTGCCATGCCCTGGAGCTGGGTGATGAAGAAGAGCAACACAGAGGAGAATGGGGCCTTTGTGAGCCTCCGAAAGTTTGAAGGCCCCCTTTGCAGCATGCAGCAAAACCTGACCCAGGAAGACGACTCCCTTTCGGGGAAATAAAACTGGTAACCATTACATAAGTGGAACAAATGCCCAATAAATAAGCAACAGAAGAAGTACATAAAAAGTAGAAAAAGAGTAACTTTGCATCAGTGATGCCACACTATAATTCCATGCCAAATTAGAAAATTGATGGAAAATTCTACTGCTGTTTGGCCAAAGGGGATGAAAGTAGGATGTGGTGGCTCTTTGTCAGTTGTTAGTGACAACCATAGTGACATATGCGATAAGGTGCAGCAATGATAAGATATTATCATTATCAGATAACAAAATAATAACCTCAGGCTGTGAATTTGTCCAACGCCAATTAAAAATAAAAACATTATATTGTTTGCATCCCCTGCACTCAGCCTGTTTAGGCAATCTTTTCAACATTTGTTACCCATAATGCATCACCAACCCACTCCAAAGGCACGATGTTTAGTTCTGATACTGGCACAGACTAACCAGCAGATTCTCTGATTGCATTTTAGCACATTAAGCCCTTTTGTAAACATTTGATAACATTCAAACAAGGTGTAAGGCTGCCCCAAATGACGTTAGGCATACTAACACGAGTCATCTGACAGGAATAGCTCTAATTTCTAGTGTAGATTGTTTTCATGCAGAATTCTAACATGATAATTGAATTTGCTGTCCTAAGTTGCTTTCTTAAGTCTAGTCACATGTTCCCATTATCCGTTTAGCTTCCCCTTTGGTTGTGACATGAAGAAGAAGAATACCAAATGACTATTAACCGCAGCACTTTGATGATTTTGTAACTTGTTGAAATGACGGCATTCACTCATACGAGTTCCCTCAGTGAGCCAGAAGTCAGTAGCTGGAACAAAGTCATTTTTTTTGGTATACAATCAGGAGTTAAGAAAAGTCAAAATTAAAAGTTTATCCTGCAGTTTATCGGCCTTTTTTTCCTCTCAACGCAACACAACTAATCACAAAAGTGATTCAGTGAGGTAATGAGTGAAAAACTCTTTATGCTGATGCACCGAATGCAAAGAATTAAGAATGGTGTATTTTGATCACAATACTCACCTATTAAGGTGAATCTTTTAATGTGCAAAATCTACCAGCAACGGGCCCCTCAAATGTATTTTTTGGAGGAGAAATACAGTAGTTGATTGTCCCATTGACATTTCCATCATCGGAAAATTTCTAAAAGCTTTTGGAGATGCACCATGTGACAGCAGTGCACAACTACACACAGAGGTGTTTTCAGTGCTTTATCTTTGGAAGACCTTTTCCTTAACTGCTGTGAGAGTCCAATGACAGAGGCTGTGTTATGTTGTAAAGCCCTCTGAGGCAAACTGTGATTTGTGATATGGGCCGATATAAACAAAATTGAAATGAATCTGCCAATCACATGATAAGTGTAACATTTAAAGGTCTAGTGTGTAAGATTTAGGGGGGATTTAGTGGTAGCTAGCATTGAGGATTGCAGATTGCAACCAGCTGAATCTTCTCAGGCAGCTAGAATTCCTTCATTGTTCAAGAGGTTTTTAGCAGGAGCTGAATTATCCACTGAGGTCTCTTCATCTCCGAAAACAAAAGGACCTGGTAATTTAAACCAGTAAAAACACTGAATAAAGCGGTTCTGTGTTACAAATCACTGTTACCCTGTCTGAAACATTACAGACGACCTGCTTGTTCAGCACCTGCAAATGTGTGCTCACCACTTTCTCTCATAACTTAATGTGTGCTAACCTTATTAACAATCCAGATGTTCAGGAGGTTTTTACCAGGATTATCTACAGAGGGTTTCTTCTCCAAAACAAATGGACCCTTTGATTTAAAATTGTAAAAACACTCAATAAAGCAGTTTCACGTTAAAAAAAATCTATGTTTTTTTACAATGCACTCATCATGGAAAGGCTGAAAACTATGGTGGCTGATGCAAAAACACTGTTTTGTTTGTCTGTTCTGGGCTTCTGTAGAAACATAGTGGTGCAACATGCCAATTTCTATACGAGGACCCACCCACTATGTAGACTCATTTTTAAAAAATTGTGAAAACATTGATGGAAAAAAATGTGACAAAAAAGTTCAGCCAATGAATCTTCATCATTTCTGTTTGTCTGAAAGTCTATTCACTCCTATTTGTACCTTTAAGACATGGAAGAAATGAATTATTTTGCATCTGAAGAGCCCCCTCTACTTTTTTTGGCAGTGTGCGGATGATTATTAGCCATGACCAGCAGCGCTATAACTCGTTCCTTTGATTGGTCAGTCAGTCCACAAAAAATTCTCAACAGTTTTTGCCCTTTGAGGCTGAAATGTGGCATGAAGGCCAAATGTTAGTAGGGTTGTATGTTGTATGTTGTTTTTGTGTATTAATGCTTGGATACATGCACGTATGTGGTTGCAGTTATTGCAAATTTGTGCTTGTGTTGTGAAATAGTTCTAGCTTGTTTTTTGTAAGCCTAATCATCAAGATCTAACAGGCAATTTGAAAAATATCATAATCACTAATTTTGATTCATATCCAAGCTTAGTGATATTTGCAACCTAGGAAAGGTGCTAGATCTGTGGATCAGAAAAACCTTCATCTATGTGCAGGTCAAACACAACAAAGTCCATCTGTTAAAAATAATGCAGAACAACCTGTGAGACATGAGATATATACACATACATACACACACACACACACACACACACACACACACACCGGTCAAACTTGCAAGGGGGAAATCAATCTATGGTTCCACCATTTACGAGATGTTAACACCTGTAACAGGGAAATCCTCTCTAAATTAACTACAGCCTGAAGCGCCGCACGTCTCTGGATGTGTGCGCAGTGTGCCAATGTTGAGTTGACCAAGTGACCAGCAGAATGATATTCAATGTGAGCTCGCTGCCAGGTGTCATTACACTTCCCCTTCCAGCAGAGGAAAGCAGTCACACATGCCACCATCTGTTTCCAGGGTGTCCTCGCCAGCTCTGCAATGTCCCTCTTACTTTATTTTGTCGTCATAATTGAGTTACTGTTGTGTGTGTAGCAAAATTTGATTCTCTTTATCTTCCTGTGAACAATATCTTACGTACTTAGCAATGCAATATCAATATGCACACTGCAGAAAAGAGCCATAAGGATCGTGAACAATACTGGATATCGGAAACATGCGAAGAATTTGTTTTTAAAGTCACATGCATTGAAATTTATGGATCTGATTTAAGACTGAGCAAATAATGTACAAAGCAAGAAATGATCTACTACCTGGCAATATACAAAAAATATTCTTGGACAGAGAAGGGGGTTTTAAGTTAAGAGGAAAATTCAATCTGAAGCCAAGTTTTGCACACATTAATCTTAAATGTAAAGCACGCTGATGGTGACAGTGTTGTTAATGGTTTTCTTCTTCTACATTGTGATAGTGTTGTTGATTATATGTATGAAGAGCATTAACTGAGTGTTTTATGTGTGGGGATGGACAGTTGGGCAGAGCTGGTTTATCACTGTGTATGATTGGGTTTGAGTAGAACACGGGTAAGACTAGACAAGCATTTGCTTCTTCCTACTCCTTTTCAGATATGAAGTATTTATTGAGAAAATCTGTTATTTATGTCCACTACTATTTTTGTTTGTGTTATATTTATTACTATTTTCCTAAATGTTTGAATTAAAGTATACTCAGTTCATTTCAAAATGCAAAACAGCATGAGTAGGCCAAGATATCAGACATTTATTTCCAAAAAACCTTGTCCTAAGAAGTGCGCAAAAAGGCAAATAACAGACGCACATTTCACATTTAGTCTAATACATTCAGAGGTATAAAAAGGCCTCAGATTACCATTTGGATTTATCAAAGAACAACAGCTCACAGTTGTGCACGCAGAGGGCTGATGGTACATTTTGACACTGATTCATACGCAAAGACGGGACAGATTTTATTTTAACATCCCACAACACTCTGAGCATTGTGGCCACTGTGAAACATATTCCAAACAACCGCCTCCATCACTTTTCATGCCAGCTCTGAGTCATCCTGACATCCAAGCAACAAGACCCCCCCCCCCCTCTCCATCCCTCCTCCGTTTCCTCTGACAACAGTATCTGCTTATGATCTGCCCAGTGGACAAGCACACGGTCCTCAAACAGTCACAGATTTGCAATGCAGCCTCAGTGTGTGGCGCTGGTGAAACCCCCCCTTTGTGCAGTGGTGTGTTGGACTGGGCCGGGTGTCCTCTCAGTCAAATCAAAGGCGCTTTCCTCCGGCACTGTGGCAGAGCCCACTGCCTCTGGAGTCACTCATTATTACATGCGAGGGGGGACTTGTGATCTTTTTAATTATTCTGCACTTCATTTCTATCCTACCATTCAAAACGCAACATGAGAATTGATTGCCTCAAAGATCCATCTTTATAATCTCCCCCAGGCCCATAAATTATCCAACTTTGGGGCAGGGTGGACGAGCCGTGCAGGCACAAGCAGATCCCTTTCAGAGCCGAGCAGAGCCACAGCACTGCAGTGTGATGGGGGGGAGCAAAACTGAATGGTGGCTGCTCTTTTGCTCGCTGAAAACGGGAGGGAAAAAAAGTACACTTGTTATCTTGTGAACCCTCAAACATGTAAGATAGGAATCTCTTGAATGTCAGCGACAGAAATGGAATTAACAAGAGATCTTTTTATTGTCACAGAAGGTCATTAGGCTGCCAATCGGGGTAATTATGGAAATGATCTCCCCAGCTCTTTGGAATGTTTTCCTGCTTCCATAAGGACTTGAAAGTGTTCAATCAGCCTCTCTCGTGGGAAAGTTCAGCCATAACTGCAAGTGTACCAGCAAAATCAAATTAAGCAAAGAGATTTCATTAGTATTTATAGCCCCGAGGCATTTGTAAAAGTATGGAGCTGCGGAGTAATGTGGGACTGTGGAGGGGAGAATTATTGCTTAATGACAAAGGCCATACCTAGAAGACATACACATGGATAATGAATAGGAGGCATTGATTGCATCTTTAAAGAGGATTCTTGAGGGAATGTAAAATATTGATGCTTGTGTGGCTGACTTTGGACTCCCGGCATGGGTGTGAGGGTGGTAACTTTGTTTGGGTGTTAACACTGTTTGGCTGCTCACTTTATTATTCAAACACATTTTATGTTATACTTTTAAAAAATTGTAAACACTGTAATATGAGCAAAATCCCATAAATTACACACACTATATAACCTTTTTGGGTTCATACAGCAGTTACATTTAATCAATCTTTTGAAGTTTCTGCAGCCTAAAAATGGCAAGTTTAAAGAAAGTTTTAGCAGCTTCAGTAAACCAAGTTTACTGTGCTGTATATCTGTATTCTGCTATAGTTGCAAACTAAGTCTATTTGTATATTCTTAAACATGTTAACAAAACAGAACTCGCAGATCTCCTAACTTCATCATTGACAAAATCCTCTTTGTGATGATCAAGTTAAGTCAGACTAACTTGGTTTACTGGAGTTGCCAACACTTCAAAAGAACAATGTAATTTGTCATTTTTAAGCTGAAGCAGCTTGACAAAATAAGTAAATACAACTAAAATGTAAGTAAATTTAACAAGTAGGTATTAAGTAAACATAAATTATAGATTAATAGTTATATTTCCCTTTTCAAGGCAATCGGTTTCCAACATTATTTGAAGTGAGATCAGATTTTACGTTGTGGGTTAACTTTATCCAAAACCAACGTGTTGTTTTGCCCCTGTTAGTTTTATTTTTTTGCATTACCATACATTTACTCAAGTGTTGTGCTTGAGTGCAAATTTGAGGGTACTTGTATTTAAGTATTTACTTGCACTCCTTTGTAATTCAGAGGGATATACTATACTTTTAACCTTGCTACATATATCTGAAAGCTAGTATTTCTTTACCAGTTAAGATTTTACATGTGAAACATATGAAGAGTTTATAAATCATGATGCATTGTTACAGATTACTATCCAACAGCATATCAAATAAGAGCTGAATCGATTAGTTGACTAGCTGATTAGTCAATCAACAAATTATTAATATAATTATTAATTATTAATAAAGTATTTTAATAACTTATTTATCATTCTGGTCATTTTTCTTGCAAGAAATACCAAACATTTCATATTTCCAGCCTCTGGAGAGTGAAGATTTTCTGCTTTTCTTGGTCTGAAATGACAGTGAACTGAATTTGGCTCTTGGTAAATGTGGTCTTCTGAAGTTTAACACACCAGCAGATTTATCCAGAATGAAAATACTCGTTTTAGTTACAGCTCTTTTGTATATAAATAAAAAATCAACAACAGAAAAATGCTGCTTGCACATTAATGTAAGTGATCAGATCAGAATTCTGATTCATTCTGATCATTTCTCATTCATGATTTTATTCTGACCCATATTAGATGCAATATGTCCAAGTGCATTGCACATATGGCATTCAAAATGTCTAAGGATACACAAATTATTAACAGTATATACATTTAAAAACAGAAATATTATAACAGTTTGCATCTACAACTGCCTATTTTAGTTTGAGTAAATAACTAAACAGTAATTTAATGGTTTTCTGGGACATTATTGCCAAGTTCAGTTACAAAGAATTTGCTTTGGTTTTTGGTGCAAAGATTAAACACATAAACATATCAAGAGGAAATAAAAATAAGGCAAAGAAATGCAACACCTAAGAACATTAATATGGGTGGATAGGTTACATTATAAATATGACAAAGATAATTTAAAAATACTATAACATAAAAAATAGTACAATGTAGACTTAATAATCCTGTTTTAGTTTTGGCAAATACCAACAGTAACATTAAGAAAATAAATAAATAAATATAAATAACACAGGGTCCAAACAGCCTATTGGTGGAGTTAACCCACTATTGACACTGGTGCTATATTGACCAAAATTGGGTCCATATTGACCCAGTGATCTCAAGATAATTGAAATCAGTCATGAAGAATAGAGGTCTATTGGTGTGTTTTTGAAGCCTTTCTATAAAAATGATATAAGAATATGTGATTTAGTAAACAATCATGGATTAGGTGAGACCAAATACACCTTTATATTTCTCCTTTGTGTAATAAATCACTTCAATGTCTGCAGCAATTCAGGCCAAAATGAAGTCAGATAGCTATGTGCAGTAAATTGTAACACCTGATTTGAATCATTGGGTCTACTCAGTCCACTTAACCTCCGAGTAATTGACAATTTAAAGGTGCAGTCCTTAATTTCAAGAGACAGCACAACGACTTTGATTAGGATGTGGGATATTCACTTCCACAATGGATTAACAGACAAGGACATTTTTTATAAAGCAAATAAGGGGATGGAGTGCAAACCACACATTAGGGGAGAAATAGTAGGGTTTTAAGATGAATTAGATAATTTGCCTTAAAGCAATAACATTAGGCCTTCATGTGAATAAAGCATATGACAGACTAGCGGTATCAGTTTGATCATACATTGTAAAATAGGCACTTTTTTGACATAAACATACATTTTAGTCAATCATAAAATCAAAACATCATTCCTCTCCGAGTCTAAAGCTTTATTTTCCTCCTCCTCCTCCTCATCATCTTCTTCTTGTACAATAATTGGGTTCGAGAAGAGGTAAAGTGTCTTTGTGAGGAACTTGACAGATTATGTGAAGGAATATTATTATGGGCAGGGCAGGCAGGGATGTAGGAGGTAATTTAGTGTGATGTTACATATATGTATGCATCAATAGGCAAGAGCATATTGAGTTCAGGGGTCGGACGGAGTGAGAATTTCCTTTTAATGTCAATTATATGGAAAGCTGCCTCACATGCAAACATGAAGATGAGTGCATGGACAGTAACAACATGTTTTTCAATTTGGATTCTTTTTTTTTTGGAAACCATGATGCATTTTTTGTAGATTCATTTTTATTATGTATTAACTTATTTATTTTTACACAAATTATCATTTTTCCTGTTGGATAGAATCAGTTCATTACAATGTCAATATTTTTCTTCCAAAACATAATTCAGTGTCTGGGGACAAGTGGCAATAATTGCTGGTTAATTATTTATTATTTAAATATACAATATTTTGCTCATTTTTAAAAAAAAAAAAAAAAAAAAAAAAATTAAGATATGCACACACATTTCTGGCGACTTTTGTGTGTTGACACCCTCTGGTTGTATTAGCACAATATTTGCTATCGTTCCATGCAGACAATGATTTGGTGCAAAGTCTGTGTCTTGACACCGTGCTAAATGCCTGCCATTGGGCCAATTTGCAACGTTTACAGCCTGAATCGCTTCGCTCGCACAACACGGTACTGATGTGCAACTTTGCATGCACAAATTTCAATGACAAAAAGCCTACAAACTGAGTGACATTGCACGTACTTAACAAGTACATATTGGCATGGTAATCCGGCTGCATTTAGCGGGAGGTGTCACTTTCCCACCAGCACCCGCGAGGAATATGCAGCCTCCCCCGGGGGCTTCCCCACTGACTGACGGCCGGCCGGGGGAGAGGAGCGATGGACAGGCGGAGGGGCTGCGTAGAGACGCTGCAGTGTATTGTCAGTGATTTGCAAAATTGGACTCATAAAAGTAACATTTTTAATTGATAAAAAATCAGGACAATGTGTTTTTTTTTTCCAAGTGTCCTGAAAATTATTCAACTTTGCTGACTTTAGTAGAAAATAATTCCACGATAATAAAAAAATAAAGAGGGATTTTGAGTCCTTTAAACATATTTAGGATTTGCTGATGAACCAGTATGAGCATAAGGTGTTAATTGGGGTTATTGAATTGATGCAAATTGATTTTTCCCAACACTTTTATCTCTACAAGTGATCAGTAGACATTTGACAAGATCTTACACTGACATTTATTGTGACAAGATAAATTTGTTGCTGTCAGAACAAGCTACATTTTTTTTTTACATAATTACTTTCTGTTATGATTTAAGATTTAATAATTAATTGTACCGTCTGTATTTAAATTTTTATTATTTTTTAATTTTTTTAACCACAAAATCACCGCATTATGTAGGCCTAAATGCAAATACTTTTATATAATAATAATAATAATAATAATAATAATACCGAAGAAACAAATGTATGAACTTCATGTTCCAAATAGTGACACACAAAAGCCTAGGCGAGGAAACAGGCCGTAGATGAGCCTGAAGACCTCTGACTGATGACTACATGACAGAAATGTATTACTGGCCAGTAAAATATCTGTTGGTAGATGAACGTCTGACCCAAATGTCCAGTTGTCTTCTGATTCTGCTCAGTCTGCGTCTAAATTTAGGCTAATTATATATTTTGTCCAGCTGCAACACCTGCAAACAATAAATGAGATGGGCCTCTTTTTTTTCTTTTAAACTTGCTATTATCATAATACAGTTCAAAGCTCATACAACATAATCCGACCCCCAGAAATGAACGAAACGAAAAGCTAAAGTGAGTGAAGACATGAGTCCTTTTCCGTCACCTGCTGTAACTGTGCAGCCTGATCTGCTGCATGGTGTCTTAATAATAGATGGGACGTCCAACACGCACACAGACACGTACACACTCAACATACACACGTGGATCAGTGTCGCCTGTTTGGGGCCCTTTGCGCTTTGTTGTGTGGGAGAGATGTGCTGCTCTCCTCCCCGGCTGATCCTGCAGGTTAAAAATGGGCTCCATCATATTGTTTGACAGAAACTCGCAGGTTGATAGAGTGGATTCTCTGAGAAGAGCTGAAAATGGTGATTCCCAAAAAAGGAAGAGGAAGAAGAAAAAAAAATCAGCCTGGCTTCTAGGAATCTGCACACTGTCGACCACGAAAAATTAAATTATAGCAAAAACATTTCAACAATTTATTCTTTTTTGTGTGTGTGACATAATTGTGGTGTGGCACGCAGCTTTGCCGTTATGGTGAGTTTTTTTTTCTCCACCATTCTTTGAGAACATTTTGTTTTTATTAAATGTGACAAGCTGAAGATTTGGCTACTGTTGTAAAAATAATTAACATAATGGTCGTAATTACGGGCACGCTAACAATGCCATTAATTTATCATATCGTTTTACTAGCTGCTGCCCCCAACTGCACGCACACCTAATTAATTAAATGAGTTGCCTCTCAAAAAATCTGATCTTACAAACAGCTGATTTCGATACAAGAATGTGTCTTTTATATATAGATATATATTAATTAGTCTTGGTGTAATGTGTTTGCATATTGAACACTCGTCATATGTGCATATGTGATGTGAAATAGCATTTGTAGCATCAATTTTAAGTGAATGTTTCTAGAAAATAGATTTTAATTAATAATTAACAAAGACTTAAACTTTTCTGAAATGACACTAAATCAAAGGTATTCCAATTTTGTGCCACATATTTACTGCTAAACTATTTTTAAGAAATCTTAAGATTAAATGGATGAAGAGTGAGGAGTCACTAATGATTAGATGGTCAAAATACATCCAATCAAAAATATATACATAACAAAAAATCCTCATACGCACAAACTGCGATAAAAGTGTCCTAAAATGTTCTAAAATTTCCACACCTCAGTCCAAAATTCGCATTTTCTTCATATTCGGTCTTATGGCCTAAAAGGCGCATTTTCTCAAGTTATGAAGATTTTCTTCGAAATTTTTTATCATATTTAAATTGAAAAACCAGTAGTCCAAATAGTCCAGTGACATCAAATATTGTCACGCAAACGACGGAACATCGAAACAAGTCAACTGAAAGTGGAAACGCGAGATAATCTCAACACCATTTTCGAATTTCTCCCTCAATATTAAACGAATGAATAATATTTAGCATCTCTAATATGTCACCTTCACTCATCTTAACAGAAGCATCCACCCTGCTGAAGTGTCCTTGAGCAAGCTGACACCTTGTAGGTGACCCTGACCTCTGACCCCTGTGAGGCATGAGGAGTACACATGAGAGAGAGAAAAAAAGGCTCCCTCTCAGGAATCACCGGAGCATCACATTATTATGATCACAATTATTTGTTGGGTGACCTTGCTGGTAGTTTGCAGTGATCACATGTGACTGTTTCCTCTCCATCATCACCTGTGCTGCTGCTGCTGCTGCTGTCGCTTCTGTCTGTCCCCCCCTAATGGTTTCATGCTGGAGCGAGTTGGCTTATTATACTAAAAGGTTTTGTCGCGCTAAGCCGTGCATGTGTGCTTAAAACGTACATTTCATTAACAAACTGCGGAGGTATAAAAGCGGATTTATGAGGCTTCAAAAGATCACAGGAAGGACGGGTTTGAAACCCCCTCTCGGTGCTGTTGCAGTCAGGTTATATCAGCAGTTACGCCGCCTTTCACACAACACTGCGACTCTGGGATTTTATTTTTTTTTTAAAGGAGGCTGCACCTGTCTCTCCACACACACGCACACACGCACACACACACACACACACACACACACACACACACACACACACACACACACACAGAGAGAGAGAGAGAGAGAGAGAGAGAGAGAGTGGGAAAGGTTTGTTAAGACACTGGCTCTATGACCTTCTGATTGCTTACAAAGTCCCCCAAAATAAGAAAAACTGGTAACCAAGTGTGGTTCATATAAAGCTCTTTTTTCTGTGATTTACCATTTTAGCGCCATTTTTAAAAAGCACCAAAAATTAGGTTTGGGCTTTTTTAAGGTCACTCATATCAGAGTTCAATAGACTTCTGCTGCTATGAAAAATGCATGAAATGTGTCCAATCATAAGTGCACAGGTGAAAGAAAAAACAGTTTTCGATTTGTGCAAAAACCTTAAGAACAACCTTGAACTAAAATTTAAAAAAATCCTGGTATGTGTGCGTAAAAAGGGCAAACTAAAGGAAAATGTAACCTTAAATACGCACGCGCCCCTGCGGATAAGCAGGATAAAAGTTGATGTAGACTCTGGTTTCATCTGCTAAGTAGTCCGTATTGACGGACCTCCAGATCACACAGGTCACCGAGAGATTAACACAAGGCGAGTCTAATCGGAAGCCATGTTTCCCTCCTTTGACCCATACGCGCATTATTAATGATAGCGTTTGATTAATCCCACTTTTATCCCGCGAGCTGAGGTGTCGGAGGTGGCGCGTAAAGCAGCTACTCTGTGCGCTGCTGGAGGCAATTAAAGGATCAAATTCACTCTCCAAAACTAAAAGATACAAAAATAACACCGATAGGATTCAAGCAAAAATAATGAAATAAACTCAAGAAAATGTTTTTAAAATATGTTCCGTTTTTATAAATTATTAATTTATTGTAATTATGTCATTAATACGTGACACTTGTGATTTATTTTAATGCAAGAATGGTGATAATATCAATAGAAATACTTGCTTAATTAAAATGTATTCTGTCTCGTGGTGTTTTTAATTGAGATAGAAACTAAGTGAGCAAAAATCGTGAATTACACCATATTAATTTGTCATTTATTTATATGTTTTAATTTATTTAAATAAAGCTTTGTCACAAATAACTGTTTTGATTATAGATATTTTCATTAACCTGCTAATAGACTTCCGATAAAATCAATTGGACGTTTAAATCGCTAGCGGCGCATCCAAATATATGTATAAAATCATATATTGTTGATTTACTGCACATTTCGGAAATACCAACTTTTTTTTACGCGTCCCCCTAAATGCTCTCACACAGCGGAACAAACGCTCTGCATTGGATCTGACCTCCTCTCCCTGCAGCCTACAGCGCTCACCTTCATGCTTGTGAATAAATGCTCTCTTTGCATTCACCCGCTGCCCGCATTTCCTACTTTTTTCAAATGTAAAATCGAGCAATGATTGGGGTCGTTAGCACCTCTTCCAAACTCTTAAGGAAATTCTTTATTCTCTCCATTCATTGTCGCCGGTGGTGCTGCTGCCGCTGCTGCTCAATATTCTTCCCACCTTCGGCTAATCCTGCGGGAATAAATAGACTTGAATTCATGCTTTGCATTCGCAGCTTGGGTTTACACGGCTGGCTGTAAAGATGGAAATATCATGGCATGCACCAAATAAACAAAATGTTTCATCCTTGCGCACTGACTAACTTTACGCAAAGCAACATGCACGGAAAGTAGTGTAAAAATCCACGCATGCACAATTTCACAATTTAAAAAAAACCCCAAACAAACACAATTTAACAAATAAAAGAATTATTCAGAGAACTTAGCTGTCGTCGTTTTCATTCCGCAGCTTTCAACCGAGTTCGCGAAGTTAAAGGTTTGGATTGTTTTTACGCAGCCACGTTAATGCGCATCAGATCTTTCAATCACGCAGGCCAATTTTCTCTCCCCCCTCCTCCTCCTCCCTCTGCCACCGTTAAATGGTCTATGACGGACGAACACAGAAATCAGCGGAAAGCAGCATTGCTGATGTCCCATTGTTGACAAATCCATGAAACAACTCCAGTTTGCATGGTTTAACAGAGAGGAGAGGAGGGTGGAGGGAGGGGAGGAGAGGAGAGACGAGAGAGGGGGCGTCTGTCGTCACCAAACCACGTGTCCTGATAGTATATCTTATACTGGGAAAAGTAATCTATCAGACAGTCCTTTTAAAAGCTCCGGCCTTTAAAAGCAGCATGTGTCATCTCGACTTGGTTCTCCAAATATCACTCCTATAGGAAATATACGCGCCGAGAAGGGACGTCGGAGCGCAAAATCGTCTCCACACGGCTTCGAGACAAGACTCGCGGTTTTACGCAGGCCTGCTCACTTACCGAGTGGAGACATATTTGTAGAAGTTGAAGTTTCTTTGGCTTGACTGGCCGCTTCAGCCGCGTTTAGATTTATTTTGGAGACATCCGATCTCTTGACAGGGGCGACTACAAGTCCAGCAGACCCACCGTGTGTGCGCACTGACCGCGCTCTGCCCATCACACCCGGCTGCTCGGCTGCTTTGGCTCCAGACTTTTTTCAAAAAAGTGTAAGTCAGCCGTGAGATGACCCTGTCTGGAGGCAGCGAAAGAGCCAGCGACATGTCCGGCCAAACTGTACTCACGGCAGAGGACGTGGATATCGACGTGGTGGGCGAGGGAGACGAGGAGGGCATGGAGCGGGTGGACAGCGACTGCGACAGCCCGGTGGGAGGCATCCTGCACGACCTCCGGGGAGAAGCGGGCGACGAGGAGGTGGAAGATGAGATCGAAGTGGAGAAGGAGGAGATGAGATCCGGGGGAGGAAGTCCGTGCTGCGAGAGCTCCGGGGAGGGAGAGACCGGCACCGGGAAGGGAGAGGGTCAAGATCAGAGCGCAGCGGCAGGTGGGATCCAGAAGCCCAAAAACAGCCTGGTAAAGCCGCCTTACTCATACATCGCCCTCATCACCATGTCCATCCTCCAGAGCCCGCAGAAAAAGCTCACCCTCAGCGGGATCTGTGAGTTCATCAGCAACCGCTTCCCGTATTACCGGGAGAAGTTCCCAGCGTGGCAAAACTCCATCCGCCACAACTTGTCCCTCAACGACTGCTTCGTGAAAATCCCCAGAGAACCTGGCAACCCGGGCAAGGGCAACTACTGGACCCTGGATCCCGCCTCGGAGGACATGTTCGACAACGGCAGCTTCCTCAGGAGGAGGAAAAGATTCAAGAGAGTTCAGCCGGACATGCTGAGGGACCAGACTACTCTCATGATGCAAAGTTTCGGTGCGTACAGCCTCGGGGGCCCCTACGGGAGGCACTACGGGATCCACCCGGCTGCGTATTCCCATCCGGCGGCTTTGCAGTATCCGTACATCCCCCCTGTAGGTCCCATGCTGCCCCCGGGCGTCCCTCTGCTGTCCTCGGCGGAGCTGAACAGAAAAGCGTTCAACTCGCAGCTCAGCCCGAGTCTTCAACTTCAGCTCAACAGTCTGAGCACAGCGTCCATGATCAAATCAGAGCCCTCAAACAGACCGTCTTTCAGTATAGAGAACATCATCGGGGTCTCCAGCGCCTCTTCGGTGTCACCGGGCGCTGCTTTCCTGCGGCCTCCGGTGACCGTTCAGTCGGCCCTGCTGAGCGCGCAGTCCCTGTCTCTGACCCGGACCTCAGCCGCTATCGCGCCCATCCTCAGCGTACCGTCAAATATTATTTCTGGACACGTTTTACCCTCAGCAGCGGCGGCGGCTGTTTCCAAATGGCCTTCACAATGACTTCAAACCAAGAGAAAATAAACTCTTATTTTTCTATTGAGACATTATTACGCGGGGACTGCAAATCAATAGGCAACACACTGGACTCTGTAGTAAAGACTGTTGAAACACAGAGAAAATAAAAAGAAAAAGGGGATATTTCTGTACAGGTAATATTTGTAAATATTTGTAAAAAAAAAAAAAAAAGAATGGTTTTAACTGTCCTTTTTTCTTTTGTTCCTGTTTGAGATCTGTGATAATTATTTTACATTTTCTTTTTTGTAGTATTGGAGGCTCAACTGGATTCACTTTTTGCTTCCTTTTCATACGAGACACAAAAAGCTCTGAAAAAGCTCTGTTTATAATTTTAAAAAAATATCAAATATATGTAATTCTATGTAGCTATATTGTGTTGTAAACTGAATTTATTTGTAAATAAATTTAAGAAAGAATTAAAATCCGTTTTTCGTTATTAACATTCTTAAATTGTTTGATAGCAACTTTATCGAGACACATATTTTTAAAAAATATTATTTTGATTGGAATAACGTGTAGACAGAAAAAAATCAAAGAGAAAGGAATTTAAATTTGATGTGTAGACATAAAAGATATCTTATCATGTGATATTATGTGCTTAAATTTACTCTGCCATTTTTCAGGCGTAGTAATTATTAATATCATTAAAATTGTCTAAATGTTAAAAGTCCTTATTTTTAGAATGTGCCTTTAGATGCTTAATTCACTTTCTAATAATACTATTATAATTATATTCACCGTGTACAATGGGGAATTGAACTGTATTTTAATGGCATTCCATATTTTAAACAGCGAAGCAGTCAACAATCATATTAACCTTTTTCAGTACAAGATTTAAAAAAAAAAGCTTCTATTGCAAGTTAATGAGATCTTATTGTGATGTTTTTGGAGTTACTCTATATATTAAATGACATTTGTTGGCGAGGGAACAAATAACGAATATGGAATTAAGAAAAAAATAGTAGCACATAACATCTTAATTTGGATTTTAGAATTAAAGAATAGCTGAAAAGGAGAGGTGTTTTTTTTTTTTTTAAAAAAAAAGGGAAGACATTTGCTATAAATAAACTTAAAGCTTTCCAAAGTCGTTTGCAAAAAGCTTTGCAGGCTGATGTAAATCTAACATCATATTTTTAGATATAAAAACGGTGTAAAAAATTCCAAATATTTAGAGCTAAATAATAAAAGAGTCTAATTGTTTTTTACCCTATACTTATGGTTGTTTTCCTGATAGTGATCTCTGACTGGAGGTCACGGTTAAGACACCTTTTAATTCACCATTACATCACTGCTCGGCTCGTTTTACAGGATATATTCTGCGGCTTGGCTTCTATAAAGGTAACAGCTTCGCAGTTGTGTCTGGCTAATCACTTTTACACAAACAGCAAATGGTGATCGGGCATCGGGCTGGTGTGTGTGTTGGGGGTGGGGGGTGGTGTTCACAGGCGCTATATTTATCTGATCCCCATGAGAAAGAGAAAGGAGCCTCTCTCTGCTTCAATTCACTTTCAGACACCGAAGAAGGTGCTGATGATGCAAAAGGCTTCTCCAATGTCACCGCGGCATTTCATTCATTATTATCATTGTTGGGCTTTTATTATTAGCATCACGTTATTAATATTAATAATAACAGCCTCGTCTTAGCCCACTAGTGATGCACAGTATATTATCACTATATAATAGAATTCGTTTTATTGCCAAACAAACCCTGTTTGTCACACTAACGCACATCATTGGCTTTTTCCCCCTTGCTGGCTATTCCTCTGATCGAAACACAGAATATTTTAAAGGAAAAAATGCATATACTTGTATAGAAATGACAGGCTCTTTGATCGGTTTTTAATTACTTCTGTCATATTTTTAAGGAGGTCTGAAATATCAACTCACTGAAGAGGTTGTGAAAGAAACGTCCAGTCAGACATCACCACAGGTCACTTTTACAGTGCAGTCAGACAATATAATTTACATATTGATAAGCATGCAGCAATATGTGTCTTTTTGGGTTATTTGACAAACAAATTCCTAAAGAAAAGCTCAAAGCATATAAACACCGACAATAAAATGCGCACTTTAACATCATTATAGTTTTCATGTATCAGTTATTTTAATTTCGAATTTATTTTCAATATAACATAAGCGTGGCTATAGATGCAGATTCCACAAAGCAGCCAAACTCTCACGCAGTAAAACATTAAAATGTGATGTCTGCGTGTGTGATGTTGCACCGGTGAACTGCAGGCTGAGCACCTCAAAAAAGATTTAAGCCGCTAGGGGGCGATAATTAACATCTTTGGCTTTTCATTAAGGATATCAAAAATCAAAGAAATATTTAAGAAGAGACATACCAACCTCAAAGTTGGAGGATAAAAATTCATAAACCATTTAATTAAAAAAAATTATCCAATGGTTTAAGTTGAGCAAACTTTAGAATATTTAGGCGTACCTAACTGCAGACTTTACTTTGAGGAGTGAAAACTGAAATGAATTCATATATGGTTCAATGGTTAATTTTTTGGCAATAGTTTTGTTTTTGAATAATTATTAGCGACATAAATATGAGAAATATTTGCCTTAATAATTACAATCCAATGCTTCAAAGCATACTGAGGTATACACATTGTAAGGACGGGTGGGAATATTATTTGTCTTTGAGGAATACTGAAATTATTGATGTTTAATAGGTTGTAATTTAAGTTTTCAGTAGCAGATGATGTTGAGTCTACGTGACCTCAGTTGGACAGAATCAGTTATTAAACTGCGACATATAAAAAAATAAGCCTCCATAATCCAGATTTAAGAGGCCATGATTACAAAGACTATTTAAAGATATACTAATACTATTAATAACTTCGTTCTTAATACTATAAAACTTCGCTCGGTTTGTTTGCACGCTTTTAACCCGTTAAACAAACGCAGATTTTGCGTAATTATGTCGCCACCAATTTAATTTGCTGATTGGGCGAACACACCCATTTAAGGAGAAACAGTCGCGCGCGCCCACACGCCCCCACTCGATAATGACCTGTGCAGCTGCACGTGCTTGAGCACAGGTGGAGAGAAGCCTGGACTGTGGTTCCCACAGCTCCACCAGCAAGTCTATATTAGTCTCAACTCAGGCGACAGTCTTTTATAAATGAAGTCCGAATTGTAAGTTTGTTGGTTGACTGATCTAAACACCACGTGAACCCGGATAGGGGGGACAGAGCTTTAATAAATTATTCTAAACGTGACTTATCATGACAGCTTATTTATGTTAATTAAGATTTAAAATAATTTCTAGATTGAGCTGGATGAGCATTTTGACTGTATATCACAAAAAGTTTTTTTGTTTATGTGTCTTTTGGGTGTTTGACACGCCTGCAAATACTTGTTTGCAAGTGGAAGAAAATTAACATTAATCTTAAATAAATTCTTAGAAACTCACTGAAGGCTACAGATATAATATTTTTAGGGGCAGAGGACACTGATTTAGGTATATGGTACAGTTCAAGTTATTATCATCCCTTTTCTAATAAGCATGCATTTATGATATGACCACAGTTCAGATATGTCTGAACTTAAGGTAAAATAAACTGAAAACACTTAGTTTTAGCATTTAAATGAACATAGTTGACAGGGAAAGTTTTCGATATCAAGATCACAAAGAGTTACAAAAATGAGGTTACAATTGTTTGCAGTAAACTAATTTGATAAGTAAACATTTTTTCTAAAGTGGAGCAGAAAAATATGAAAAAATATTAGCACAAGGCAAAGCAGGCATATGGCCTGTTACAGATATTGTAATAATAAACATGCTGTTTTCTCTTGACCGTGAAGCCCTTGGTTTTGTTCAACCAAAACTGTCCATTCAATAGGAAAAACGAACACATAGACTGCTGAAAAGGTAAACATTTCTGCTAGGATTGTATACCCACAGTTCACTTATTGCATTCATTCATTATGATGTGACTCATGCTGTGTTCAGTTTACCTAACTCAAAAGAAAAAAGATCGCAAAAGCTGTTTACATTACAGTTGCCGTGGTTATATGCAGCCTTAATTTCTCAACGAGATTGAATTTCCTCACAAATGGAATGATTTTACACAAACACTCTGACCGGATTACAACAACTCGTGAGGGCTCATTATTGAAGCCTTATTGGATTTTGTGTTCAACCTAAAACAATATCAAAGCATTAGTGACCTACATGCCTGGTGTTTAATGTATCTGTGTATGCTGCTATGTATGATACCTGTCCGGACACTGTGAACACTGAAGTAGAAAGTAGAAATTGTGACTCAAACATCTGCACAAGCTGGAAGTTTGTTTTTGTCCATGCACGAAATCATTAGTACCAAACTGAACTGTATGTTAGTGCATGCATGCATGCAGTGTGGCATGACAGAGTGACTCCAGCACAGCTGATGAGTCCACTAATACTGTATATCTCAAAAATCCATGCACACTTAGTTAACCAAAACCTCACCACAAGGCACACTCATTAACTGTCCTAGAGCTTTTCATCAAAGCATAAGATTTTTATCACCAGACAGTGTTTATCCAGTTGTCATGGAAAGATAAATGATTCAATATCTGCTCCAGTCTCAACTTTCAGGCCAACCGGGAGGAGGAGTTTTTGTCAACTAACTTTAGTTTCTAAAGTCAACACTGATTTTCAAACTAAGTTTATATATTGTCTGTCCCGCTGTCATGTCCAAGTGTATCATATGATTGTTTTATTCATTTATGGGAGAATAAATTGCTTGATGTTACAATACAACATGTCAAAACTGTACATTTTACGGAGACACCTAATGAAGATGGACGCTCCAGCTTTTAGTCTCAGTTCATTTGCCCCATGCTAGATTGTAAACATCTGGGTAATAACATTTTAAAGGGTGTTAACTTTGACCTTTGTATCAGAGAAGGCATGTTGAGTGTCACTGAAAAACACTTAATGCCAAACATCTCTGAAATAGGGACTAATTTGGACTTTCAAACCCTTGGGCAGAGCAGAAATGTGTCATTATGTGCATGATAAATACTGCAGTATTCCCAAAAAAAATTGCTGATGATGCAATTATGAGCATCCAGAGAAAAAAAAATGGCCGGACTCATGTTTTCAGAATTGATAAATTAGGCAACCCACACATTTATAAAGTCATTATAGGGGAAGAAAGCATTTCTTTTTACCAAAAGAGTGAGTTTTGAGTAACAGCACTTAATTTGTTCTTATGTTAACACTTGACAAAACAGCAGAAAAGATCAAGTCTGACTTGCTGTAGCGAACTTGACTGTTTATATGATAGACTACAATGGCATTGGCAAGCAAGGCCCAGGCCTCCATAATAACTAGGTCATCTCCCACCACAAGCTATAGCCTTCTCCTGGGCGGAGATCACAGACAGTAAATGTAGGTACAGCAGTTACTGAATATTTAAAAAGGCATAGAGATGAAGCAATAAATGACAAAGTAAAGCTGGCGTGGCCAGGCATTAATAACTAATGGGCACCAGTGAGTTATAGGCTGCTGCCGTTGTAATGAAAGTGTCATTGCAAATCAGCAGTTGTCCGAGGTTATTATTATTTATGCATAATTGATGCCGGAACCACAAGGAACATGTCTCAGCCAACAAATCCCAACACCTTGGGAACAAAGACGATGGCGTCAACAGAAGAAAAGGTCACAGAGGAGAAGATGCCCCTGGGCTGAGATTTACATTGAGAAGGGAGGGCAAGGGGAGGCTTGAATTGTATAACCATACACACATCTGTGTACAGAAGGTTACAACAAACTATTACACATGTGACAACTCATCCTCTATGCTCCATACATGCAGTGGATGTGACTATGTCATGGTACATTGCCATGATGTTTCAAAACAGATGACACACATGAGGACAAAATAAGGATTTAAGTGCTCCTGATTGAAATAAACACATATTGAGCATTAGTTAAATGATTACTCATTCTGAATACATTTAATTACAGTAAACATTGTTATTTTAGATATAATATTTTGGATTTCAAAGATTGCTCACGTTTGTTTACATCTATAATAACATTTTTATTTTAGAGATGTCTCAAAAATATTTAGGCGTAGTTATAAATGTTGCATGTATATTGTAGTTAATGATTAGTTATTGTTAGTCCTTTTTTGAAATTACATACAGAAATTGGCTTTATGACCATAATATGACAATTGAGGAATTTATTATCGGTGACTGGGAAGTAATAGTTAATAATAATTTACACATTTTCTTCCACAGCCTATATTATGTTAATAGCTTACTTTGTTATTTTATTATTGGAAATATTAGATTAAAAAGAACCCCTTTTCATTTTGACCTCTGAATTCAACTCCAGCTATAAGTAAGAGATATTAGTGGACAAATAGACCTTTAATAATGCACAATATCCATCAATTTGTCATAAATCTCGTCTTAACCGATGTTGCATTCAGCGTACTTGGGAATATTGATAATTTCTAATAAAAGTTGTAACGACTGACAAAAAGTAGTTGAAAGTCACAAGCGATGCAACCATTTACAAGAGAAATGCTGTTACAGCTACGGAAACATCTCGTTTGATAAAATCATTCAAGCCTCGACTTTGCTGCGATGGCTCAAGAAAAGGAAAATGTCGTGTTTTTCTAGATGTTCATGAATGCCCCATAGCTCCCTGCAACTTCGTCATCGTACATAGTCCAATCAGAGTGCGCAACGAGGTCTTGCTGGTGACGTAAGCAGGAAATGTAGACAGGTTCTCAAAGCAGACTGAGTTTTTAGCTGTTATTTCTCCTATTTACGCCAATTTTGTTGGTCGAAATCATGCAGACGTGGAGTCTCGTATCAATTTGCGTGTTGCTTGGCGTTGTTGTGAGATGGGGCGTTTCGTTAAATTCATATTCAGGTAGGAAGAGTGTGGAGTTTAACGTTAACATGCTGCACCATTCAGAGTCATAACAGTCTTTGTTACACAGCTGCTTATTTCAGTGTATCTCTTTTGTTATTCTATACGCTATTGACAGAAAGTTGTTTACACGCAGAGTGTGACTGTCGGTATGCGGTCACTAGCTCGTGCAGTGTGTGGTGTGTGTGCTGTCAGTCATTGCTGTAGTTTCCCATCAGACTAACAGCTAAATGCTTTTTTTAGGGGCGGGGAAACCTCCCATGTTTGGCGACTATGAAGCTCAAAGACACTGGCAAGAAGTGACATACAACCTCCCTGTCCAGGAATGGTCAGTCTGAAGTTTATTTAAGTTAGAAAATTCATTCAGGTACCTAAAAAAGTAGGAGCTCTTTTTTGGGTTTTTGCAGCAACTGGAAATATTGTAATAATCAGACTCAAAACACATTAAAGTGTATATATAATGCTGTGACCAGATTCTTGGTAGTCACATTCCCAAGAGACAGCATGTATGGGATAAAAAAAAGACCCCGAAGAACACCTAAAAGTGACAGAATTAAAGTTTGAACTGGATGTATATGACAGTGATAATGTTGTATGATCTGTGCATCATAAAGCATTTGAACCTTCAAAACCGAGTGACTTTGCTGGGTTTCTTAAAAAATAAATAAACAAATTTTTAAAAAGCATGGGAAGACGACAATGTGCAACTTAAGAGTAAATTACCTAAAAATTAGGCAAAAAATTGTAAAAAAAAAAAAAACAACAACAACAACAACAAAACAAAAACAACAAATAAACAAAAAAAACAAGAAAATGACCTGAAAAGGAGCCTAAAAACAACAATGTAACAGAAATTACATTTAAATATGTAATTGTGATAATTGTAGCTATAATTCTTTTGAAAAAAAATCCTCAGCTTTTATTAAGGGATTTAAAAAAAAATCTACTAATTTCTTGCCGTTTTTGGGATATCTCTTGCAAAGTCACTTATTGTCTTTTTTCTCCCATGTGTTAAAAAGAAATCAAACCATTTTGCTCAAAGGTTTTAAAACTTGAGAAGGCCCGTTGTAGGCAGCACAAGAAAACTGATGTCAATCCAGGTTCCAAAGGGTTAAAGGGATCTATGAGCAATCCAGCATGTCTACTGTACACCGATGTCTGCACTCCTTTAGTGAGTATTTGTCCAGCAACAGTATTAGACATAAATATATGTAATCTTTGTACTCATGCAGGTACTTAAACACCACCGAGAATGACTTGAACTACTGGGGTCTTGACTACCCTCCTCTGACTGCCTACCACAGCCTGATCTGTGCCTTTGTGTGAGTAATTCTTAATATTTAGTGAGTGCATTTTACAGTACATCTCTCCTTCAGTGTTTATTGAAGAAGGAAGTTGGATTTTCTGTGTTGTGTCAGTATTAATATGGCATACAACGCTGTTCTTCTTAGTTTTGTATTCTATTCTATATATCTTCTGCGCTGTAATTTTAAAAGCAGGTCTCCTTGCCTTTCATTTAATGCTTCCTTAAGGATTGTAAACACTATAATTTCTATACTAACTCTATATTCCTGCAGCGCAAAGATGATAAACCCTGAATGGATAGAGCTCCACAGATCCAGAGGTTATGAAAGCCCAGCCCACAAGTTATTCATGAGAGCTACAGGTACAGTAACCATGAGACAATACAGCATAAAGCTTCATGATCCATATCTGCATTAAACTTAACAATCATTTACTGACTTAAAAATGAGATGTGGTATGATATAGTTAATTGTTCTGTTTCAGTCCTGGTGGCAGATTTGTTGATATACATCCCTGCAGTGGTTTTATACTGTTTATACCTCACTGATGGATCCTCTAAAAGAAAGGTAACACACTTACATCTAATTTAGTTTTTTCAACCCAAGCAAGACATTTTTTCCTCCTTGTCTAGGAAACCTACTCTTATGAAGTCATTATTGCAATATAATATCATGACATTATATTTTCCCCGGAGTTATGCATGCATAAATACATTTTCAGTACAATCAATAAGGAGAGATATTTTGGAATATATCAAATGATCAAACAGATATCACAAGATCAGTAACTACAACAGACATATAAAAGCTTTGTCTGAAAAAAGGCAGCGCTAGAACAGGCTATACTAGCATGCATTGCTCTTTGTTTGTACACTGTCTATTTACACCTTATCACCCTAAGTTTGAATTAGCAGTTACAAAAAAGGAACGAATGACAACAGTTTACTTTGTTAAGATCTCTATTTCAGAAAACAAAATCTGCAGAAGTTTATCAGGTGTCTGAAGTTTTCATAAAATCCATTACATTTTTTCCAGGTATCCTCTGTGCTCACCTTCCTTTTATACCCAGGCTTAATTCTCATCGACTATGGGCATTTCCAGTATCCTTTATGCACAGGTGCATTTCTACTGTTTATACACTGTGATATCATAGTTTGCTTTGATGACTTCCTGTAATATACTGTCCTTCAAAGTTGCAGCCATTGACTTTAAAGTTGAAATCCTAATAGCATTATTTTAAGTATATTTTCTCATAGCCATAGTTGTATCGATTGATTTTTAACATGGTTTTCGAAGGATTTTAAATTCTCTGAACAACTTGAAAACTAGATTGTTGTTATTTTAGATTTTCTCCTCTAAACGAGTGTCTCCTGAATGGCGGTATGCAGCTCATATTTCTCTCTATAGCAACATTATAGAAGACTGTTTACAACTCAGATATTATATGTGTAAGCATCAGAACTGATCCCAGATCAGTTGCATGTTTTCTATGGTACTTGTCCCATACCAGCACATGAGCTGTTTACCTGCACTTGCCTTAAGCTTTTACAGGGACATGCTTTCAGCACAATATTGGCCTTAACTGAATCAGGTACAACGCAGTGAGTCTGGGCTTTGCCCTGTGGGGCGTTCTGGCTCTGGGTCTGGGCTGGGATGTGCTGGGCTCTGTGGCCTTTTGCCTGGCTCTCAACTACAAACAAATGGAGCTGTACCATGCGCTGCCCTTCTTCTGCTACCTGCTGGGGAAAAGTGTCAAACTAGGCCTGATGGGGAGAGGGTGAGTCTGTTTGCGTCTTGTTTTCTTCCTCTTACTTGAAATAGTTTTCTTTAAATTTTAAGGAATTTTTGAGTTATCTTCTGTTTTGGTTCCCCAACAGCATGCCCACACTGCACAATCAGATTGGCTCAAGTACCCTTAATCATACCCCTTTGATAGATGGTATGGCGTCAGGTAGTTGTTTGATGGTATTTCTCTGCAGCTGTGGTAGATCTGTGGAGTATATGAATCCACACTAGGGACTGACTGATTTTGGTTTTTCAGGGCTGATATCAATAACAATTATTAGTAGTTAATGAATCAGGTAACTGATATTTGGAACCAATATGCATTTACAATGAAAATGAAAATCTTTCTGTCAATATTTAGAATTTGAAATATAAAAAACTCAGAGCATAGCATATATAAATATAGTATAGTATAGCTGCCATTAGCAAATGTTAAATCAAAACTGAAATGTTCAAAATTTAAATGACAAATGAATTTTAAAAAAATAGCTCCCTATCCCTATAATTGGCCAATCTGATAATCTGTCATCCCCTAATCCATTCAAGACATCGTGATTCTGGAAGTTAGGCTCAGTCTATTTTTCACACAATCTCAAATGTGATTGTTAAAAGCTGACTGTAGAATTCAAAGACTCAAAGTTCAAGCCATAGCGCCAACATAGTGTTACCAAAGAATTAATTATAGAAGAAATGCCAGAAGGGAAATGGCAGGGGCATAAGAAGAGCAACAAAGGGATTATTCATTTTCATATCCTGCCATTTTGAAAGAAAGGGAAGAAGGATACAGTAAAACATCCAAGTTTACGCTCTCACAATTAATTAACATCACAAAGTATGTCTCATAAAAACAACCATGGGTATAGAGAAGTATTATAAGGATTTTTTTGTGTGTCCTGTAACTTATTATTAGTCAGCTGAGTCATTGTTTTGATTACATTTTTTTTTTTTATCACTCTGCATTGAAGTGTCAGCAGAGTTCTCAAAGCAGATTCGTAATGTCAGTCTATAAGCGAGCAGTGTCCTCAGGAGAGCTGCAGAATGACTGAGGTAATCAGATTGGATGCCGTTACTAGTGTGTCCAGTGTCTGTTTATCTAGTAACAATGTACCAAGGGCATTTAGTAGCAAATGGAGAGCTGGATTAGAAGGGCCGGGGGGGGAGATATGTCCAGATGACACTCTCGCCATGCCCAAACTCCTCAGCTATGCTGTGTGTGCAACTTAACCAGCAGCTTCACAGTTACAGCTGACAAGATAGCCTGACCTACACCGAAGAAGACTTTCAGCTGATGCATGGCTTTCACTGCATTCCTCAACACAAGGGTCAAATCCCAAATTTAGGACTTGCAGACACTATGTACTTATTGTTTGAGGAATTTCACTAAACAACGACAGACTTAAGCAACTCACTAATGATAATATTTAGGGATGTCCCAATCAGATGGGAAGGATCGGTCTGGGGCCCGATCAATGCATTTTTAATTGATCAAGATAGGTTATTATGAGCATGTGCCCTGTCCGATCATATGTTTACGTCTGCCATCACACAGGTGTCGAAAACACAGAGCACAATTTGCCACTTTATAAAGCAGAAACAGATTTTTTTTAATGATCAGCTTAAGCTGCTACACCACTTTAAGAAGAAGTGAAATTTTTGTTCTGCATTTTTTAGTGAATTAGTTTTACTATAATGCTGTAATAAGATTTTTATTTGTTGTCACTTGGAATGTTAAAGTTCAGCTTTAGCACTACTTTGATGTGGAATTGTGATTATATCACTAATTTATAGTGTTCTGCACTTTTATTACAATGCAACACTAAGTGGACTTTAGAGCAATTTCTGATGAAACATTTTAATTTGTTTACTGTGTTATTTTGTTGAAAAAACAAATGCTGTTCTAAGTTGAATTGCAAGCAGTTTCTAGACATTTTAGTTGTCTACTTGGTTATTTTATTAAAAAAAACCCTAAAATGCTTCTCTAAGTGGAATTGTGATAAGAGCCCTGTGAAAATATTTTTAGTTTTTTTACGTGGTTACTTTGTAAAAAATAAAATAAATACAATCATAGTAACTGTTTGGATGCATACATTTTTTCTTGTACTGCACCGCAGAGTTATTAAACTGTCAAGCATATATACTGGATTGATTTGAATAACTTTAAACTACTTAAAGTGTGCATTGTGAAGCAGTATTATCCAGGTAAATACTAGTATCAGATATTCCCAGATACTCAATGTCTAATGACTTGTATCAGTGTCAGGGGCAAAAAAAATCTTAATAGGGACACCCCCTTTAGTTGTTTTTTTTTCATGTTAAAACATGACGCTTGTGTTTTTGTGTGATCCTCCTCATGTAGGCTTTTCCTGTTGGCGAGAATTGCCTCAACAGTGTTGGTGACTTTTGCCCTCTGCTGGCTGCCCTTCCTGTCTGACCCTGGTCAGGCCATGCAGGTGGTCAGGAGGATTTTTCCCGTGGCTCGTGGTCTCTTTGAGGTACAGTAAAGCTTCTTGAATGAAAAACCAGCCTGTAAACCCACATCCGAGAAGCATGATCTTGCCCTTGAGACACTTATCAAAAGAGCATTTGTACTATTGTCATGGTAGGCATCTAAAAATAGCTACTCACAATCCCATATTGTCAGTTAAAGAAACAAGAGGAAGACGATAATATCTCCTGATAGATCAGTACAGCTCAATACATAGGCTAACACATGTTAAAACAGCATGGCTTGGGGATTAGATAACCCATACAGGTCACATGCACAGTTCCTTTGAATCCTTACTTGCCCTTGAGGCGGTGCAGATGTTTAACCTCCTCACCACCCCGTTCTGGTCGTATGCATAAGATGTGTATCCCAGTGAATAAATGTGACTGCAATTACCATAATCAAATGTCCTGATCTTCCAAATTCCATCCATAGCATAAATAAAATGTGGACTCAATAAGCCTAAGGGATTTGTTTGCATGGCTTCCACAATAAAATATATGTACTGCCATATCTTGTTATAATATGAGCCAACAGAGAAGCTGTTATGTGTCCGTTTACCCTAAAGCCTGCTGCTGTGTTGGGTATCAATAACTCCATATGTGCTTGACATTGGTGTGTTGCTGCTCTTTAGGCATAAAGCGTGATTGCTAACTAAACATAATATTCGGAAGTCTGTTTTTTTTTTATCTTTCGTAAAAGTTATGATGAGAGAGGAGGGACAGAAAAGGGGGAGGGTTATGTATTGTTTTTCTCTTTGCTGAAGGGAGTGGTTTGACTTTTCCTGGAGAGCAGATGAGGTTCTTTTACTTTTGTCTACTTCTAGGCTCACTCATCCTCCGGCTGTAATAACTTTCTTTCTTATTTATCAGCTCTTTTATTTCTAAATGGCTGTATTGTCCCCATTTTGTAGTGTTTGCCATGTACATATTTAGTATTTTGAGATATAGGGTTGAGGCTATTGCAGTTTTTAGACTCCTCACATGATCATATCACACAACACTGGATCCATTAACCTTTTGAAACCTCAGCATCACTTTTCTTGTGCTGCTTTTAGATGCCTTTCATAAGTATTTATACCATTAAACCCTGAGAAAAATGGTGCAATTTCTAAAAAAGAAAACATGGGAAAAAAGTAATGAGCAAATTGGTAAGAAATGTTCCACAAATTGCAAGAAATTAGTAGATTTAAAAAAATAATTTTACAAAGCAAGGGAAAACTGTCTAGGGAAAAAAGAAAAAATCACGGGAAAACTGTATTTAAAATGGTCCTAATTACACATTTATAATTATGTCACAAAATTGTTTTAAATTCTAAGCATTAAGGCATTTTTTGTTGTTTGTTTTTAAATATTCTTGTGTGTGTATGTGTTTTAAAATTCATTTTCAGGTAGGTTTTTTTTGTGTTTTTTACTCATTTCATTCCTTTCATTCATTCCATGTTTTTGAAATACATCATGCTCAGGATTCAAAGGGTTAATCAGTCACGTTGTGATTAAATTAGCATTTTTTAATGTCAGTATGTTTGAGTATCCTGTGCAGCGGTGCCTTTATTTCCCTTAATTTGTTTTAATATCCGTTGAAACAGGATGTTGTTGCGAGACATAACACAGCAAGGGATCATTCTAAATTGTAATCCAGTTACAGAGAGAAAAATCTGTTTGATTTATAGTCATTCTTGGTGTTGGCTCAGAAGTTTTGTTTGTGCGTATTTGTTCAGGATGAGTCAAGATTTATGTTTTTCTTTCTTTCTTTCTCAAAAAGTTAAAGCTTAATTTAATTTACCCCTATACAGCATGAGGCTGTGACCAGCTGGTGCTAAAAGAGTTCCTAATGTGGGGAGGTGACTTGAGTGAATGTGAGTCTCAGTATTGTTTGACTCTGATAAAGACGTACCAAGCGTCAAAAAAAGTTAGTCTTTCAATAAAGTTTGTTGTGTCTAGTCCATGTGCTCCAGTGTACTCTGGGCGTAATCTCTGAAGTCTCTTCTGATATAAGATTACCGTACCCTGAGAGCACCGGACAGGCCTGCCATTCCCTGTGAGGCGGCTGAAGCGCGCTAAACCTTTCCCTTCCCTGCTGTGACCAGCGCTTTTATGAAAGTCAAACACAACCCGTGTGGCACTCCTCCTGCTCTACAAAATGCTCCATGCTCTGAGCATGGTGAACACCCCTCCACCCTCCAGTGCTTAGCCCGTGGGAAATGGATAGCCCACAGGATCAAAGAAAACAGTGGGAAAAAAATTGTGAAAGGCCAGGAGATCGGTTTCACTCTCTCTGGGAGGTGTTGGGGCTCAGGACGTACAGTAGGAAGACATAGATAAATCTAAATAATTTATGGCCCCGGGTGTTTTCAGCACTTCATAGCAGAGCCGTGTTCTGGCCATATGGACTGATGAGTAGGGCAAATGCTACATTTAAAGGCGTATCAGAGCACATCCGACAACTGTTGCCTGCTACCAACTTAATCTATGGAAAGCATGCAAGTATGATTGAGAGTGTTTCACATGAGAGTGTTTCACAGCACGCACATGCACACATTTGTATACTGTGGTCGGTCAGTCGTTGCCTCTAAGAGAAAAGGAGGCTCGGGAATACGATGTTAGAAAGTGATAGTGAGAAAGAGCACTTCAAAGAGTTCAGCTGGCGGTGTTGAGCGGTGTCATGGAACAAGCAGAGGTAAAGTAACTGTGTGTGTTTCTGTTCTTGCTTGTGTGACTGACAGCTCAGAGGCCAAGGTTTGCAGCTCTCATTTCTGAAACCCCGTATCCTCTCTCTTGTCCCGTTCCCCGAGGTGGCACCCACCACAAGGTGTCACGGATGTGAGAAGTAATTGAAAATTCTACCAGGGGAGCAGATGGCAGCATGCGCTGTGGCAGTATTTGTTCAACGAAATGATGCAAACATAATACACAGGGTGTGAGAGACACTATACTCTGCTGTGACGACAGCACGGGAGGCTGCGGGGTCGTGCCGTCCTGAACTAATTGTGAAATTGTGCACGTAAGCAGAAGCTTTGGACAAGGGGACAGGGGTGAGAAGGGGTGGTGGGGAAGAAGAGGGCTAGTGACTGGTGGTCGTGGCAGCTTCTGGGCGGGAGCAGTTGTAAGTTTACCCACTGAGCTGCATTCTGGCGTCTCACGTTGCCGCCTGCTCACAAAAATGGCACCAAATGGTTCTCCCTGTGAAATTCCATGCTAGCTTATAGGTGAAGGAGCCGTGCTGCTCTCGCCCCTTTACATTTGCCCAGGACCCCCCCTCGTTCATGTGTTCCTTTCAGGCGGTGTCCAGGAACATTCCCATGGCGGTTATTTGGAGCAGGGAGGCAAAGAGGAAAGAGAGAGGGAAGGAGCCGAGACAACACAACACTGGACGGCCTGGTGCTGCTGACTCGGCTGCCATTAAGATCCACACAGCTGTGCTGTGAGCAGCTGTAGCACAGAGGAGAGAGAGCAGGCCAGAAATAGTTTTTTTCTAGACAGGGCCACACACTGAAAACATTCACAGTGGAATCATAAAGCTGATCTAGGAACGCTGTCCCTGTGACGGGCGATATCATAGTGCACAGTGGCGGCTCGGGCCTCAATATCATCTGATCCCCGCACAACTGCTTAAGCACTTAAATCAACTGAATCTCACAGCAACGCCCTCCTCATCTCTTATAAACCACAAGTACTTTTAGCCTGGTATTAAGGCTGTAACATATCTTCCATATTATTCACAGACTTTAAAGACCTGATTTTCTGCGTTATTTACAAAGACAATATAAAAATGATACAGTTAAACGTGAGAGAAAAAGTTATGGTGTTTTTCTTTAGAGCTGAAATGATTAGTAGATAGACGGAAAATTATTCGGCAACTATTTTGGTAATCAATGAATTAGTTATTTCTGTATTCGGCTTTCCAAAAACGGTTTTCTGCCTTTAAAAAGTAATTGTAAATTGAACATCTAGGTTTTGGACTATTGGCTGTACTATACAAGTAATTTGAAGAATTTTAGATTTTATTTATTCTTTTCTCTTTTTTTTCCTTTCTTTTTTTTTTTTTACATTTTAGAAGACATGCAATGGATCAGTTTGAAAAATAATACAATTATGTAAAAATAAGAATAATTGGTTGATTAATTGATAATCAAAATTATTGTTAATTGTAGCCCAATTTAGTAGAGTTTAAATTAAAAACAATATATTTTTGCTTTAAAATTTCATACATTTCATTATATAGAGAATTGTTTATCATGTTGACATGTATTTTTCAGCAGTGCTCTTTGGTTGGTCTGGATCTGCTTGTTATGCAGAAACTACTCTGGTTTGACACTTGACTCCGTGTCCCCAAGTTTACAAATAAGTCCCATGCTTTTTCTGAAAGGGAGGTTAATTTATGATGGAGGGTTACGTACAAATGTACCCCTGGAATGCTCCAGGGAATTTTAGTTGTACCTGAGGAAGGGAAAAAAATATGCCACTTATCTGCTTTCTCTTTAAAATAGAATTCTGAATGTATTATTTTATAACCAGGCATCACATTAAGAGGTGCTGAAATTAATTATGTTTTTGTGTTTTTATCTGACATAAATTCTCATTTAACTAATTGGTGTGTGTGTGTGTACAGGATAAGGTGGCCAACACATGGTGCAGCTTGAACATCCTGATAAAGATCAGATCCGTTCTGTCCAGTGATTCCCAGATCTACCTCAGGTAATCCCTCAATTTATCTAACAAGCTCTCACTTTTTTCCTTCTCTATCTTTCATCATTTCATTCTCTCTTTAGCCATATCGTTCTGTCTCTATTCTTTGCCTGTCTCTTGGTTTTACTGGAAAAGCAGAGCTTGCCCAGGGGAATGACAGCTGTGATCCAGCGAGGTGGAAATAAGATCATATCTAAAGGAAACATCTTGAAACAAACGTCTGAAAATGAAATTATAACTATTATGATTTGCTTTTCAAAAATGTTAAAAAATGAGTTATGTGCCTTATTAGAGAGTGAAGACGGTGCAAGCCAAATCAACCATGCTATCAGAGACGATGTCGTAAACATGTAACTCGAGTTCCCCACCAGGAAGTATTTAGATAAGTTATTCTGACTAAAATCTGAGAGCCTGTCCAATCACAATGAGAAAACAGTTGTGTCATGGTGAAGCCGGCTTAAATAACCCAGCACACTAAATATAGGGGACGTATGTTTGCAGCATGAACACGTTTCTGCCAGACTGCTAAGTCAGGGGATCAAGTTGGACTTCTTTGACTGTAGTGCATTTCAAACAAATGAAAAACACTCTTGTCTTTTTGGCACAGGGGGCAGATTGCTAAATGCTCTGGTGTGGGCGTACTGTGTACATAGAATGGATCAGCTGTGAAAAGTGATCCATGTCCTTCCGGACCGCAAAACCCTACCCTACACATAACACACGCATAACACGCTCACTGCCACACACAGCAAATGCCCACTTACTGGTCTTTTATCAATACCGTACATCTACCACTACCATTATCTCTATCTATCTGCGTCGTAATGCAAACACATTGTTACCCTCACGACTTGAACCCGCTGCTCGACCTCTCAGCACATTCACACTGACACATAGTCGCTCTTTTCCGGTGCCTCCACACCCAGCAGGTGACAATTGAGGGGTTAAACTAATGCCTGCTAACCCTAAGAAGGGGCCAGTATTTGGTCATTTCCCACATAGCAGAGGTCTTAGTTTGCAGAGCAGGCGGTGTCCAAAGAAACAGCAAGATGAATCCACGGTTACATTTTGGTTCAACAGGTTGATTGTTTGCATTTTACATCAAAATCAGATCATCTAGTGCTACAGGCTGAAAATGAAGCTTGTGTTTTGTCATTCAGAATCAGCTTTAATGGCCAAGCTATCAAAAATCTCATCATGTGAATATTTTGTGAAAGCACCAAAAGTCAACCCCTACAATATTGTCGCGGTATTGATATTAAGGCATTTGGTCAAAAATATTGTAATATGTGAGTTTCTTAAAATTGCCCAGCTCTACTCCTAATGCACATACACAGAAATAGAAATACAGTTAAAACTGCCAAATAGTTAGTTGCTTTTCAGTTCTGTGGTCATTATCAGTTTTCACGTAAAGCCACATCAACATAACAGAAATATATGTAAGCCTGGAATTATTTGCAAATACTATTATTCATCATATATTGACTACAAATTGATTTCATACTCTACATGTCCTCTGCTGTATAATTATTTTTTCCTGCTGCAGTAACCTCGTCTCCCTCTGAGGATTTTGTGCATGTTCTGTATAACTGTGCTGATATTACATCATCTGAATGCTTGTTGTTTGTATTATTTTTCAGTTTAGCCTGCACGCTCCTGGCAGTCCTACCTTCCTGTTTGAGAGTTCTGATGAAGCCCACATTCTGGCAGTTTAAAGTGGCCTTGGTGAGTAGTTACTGATGGTAAAACAATAGCAAGCCAGATCTACGGACCCTTTTAATGCAGAGAAACAAGGCCTTTTTTTAACCAATCACACACAGGTTCTAATATCAGTAATTTGATAATTTTGCAGAAAGCAACTTTCTGTATTTTACTGTCTAAAAATAATTAATCAAAAAATAATTAATCCAATAACTGCAGTTTAAGCAATATTTATGCTTTGACTAAAAAGTATGCTTTCCAGTAGGGGTGCAAGTATTTTCATTATTGGTTATCCACGCATTATTTTCCTGATGAATCAATTGGTCAATAAAAATATAAAACAGTGAGGTATGTACTGTGTAATATCCCAGAGCCCAAGTGGCATCTTCAAATTTATATCTGACCAACAGTCAAAAAATCAAAAAGCTGTTCAGTTCATCATCATGTATGACAAAGAGAAGCATCAAATCCTCACATTAAAGAAGCAGGAAATAACCCAAATTTGCTTTTTGTTTTTTTGCTTTAACATTAAAATGATTATTTGATTATCGAAATAGCTGCCAGTTTCTTTTCTGGCAGTGAACTAATCAATTCATCAACTAATTGTTTCAGCTCTATTATCCACAGCATTTTTATTCAGCAGTAGTAGTTGTTGTACTAATAATCTCAATGTCATTTTCAGGCCAATTCATCCCTGGCTTTTTTCCTCTTCTCTTATCAAGTCCACGAGAAGTCCATCCTCCTGGCTGCCTTGTAAGTACAGAGGTAATATTTCTCGAGGTTTTGTCCCGCTGGGTGATTTGTCGGCATGTGACAAACATTAATGGTACGTTTTCTATCTTGTAGTGATACCTCAAATATTCATGAGTATAGATTTAATTTTTGCTCACAAAGGAGCCGTTGGCCCACTTCAGATCTCAGTTTATGTCCTGCAGATTGTTAATGAGCTGAAGATGTGCGCGCTCTGTAAAAGTGACATCATCCTCCTGCTGTACTCCCACAGTTGCAGAGGAACAATCTATTTAAGTACAGACTTGCTAACTGAGGGCTCTGTCATCACACTGTGTGCAGCACAGACTTCAAAGTAGCTTCCATCATCATGATATGAACAAGTGCAGTATGTGCACATGTGAGAATAAATATGCACGTGTGTGTGTGTGTCTGTGTGTGTGTGTGTGTGTGTGTTTGTGATTCATCACCATTTACCTCCATATGTATAAAGTTGTGTAGGTACAGAGAGAAGTCTGGCATAGATTTGACAGCGAGGGATTTGGTTCCTAGATCTGGGCTCATCTATTAATCTAGATTAGGGCAGATTGTTGCTTTATTAACTATTGAGTTATATCTCCCACCTGTCCCCCCGAATCAATCAGTAATGCATGTCCAGGGATTAGGAAAGAATGGCAGGCGGCAGCTCGGGGCGTTGTTTGCGCAGGATCAATTATTGGGCTGTAACAGGATCGCCAAAGAGCACTGGCTGTAATTATGGGCTCAGGGACCGGTGGAAAGTGCCCCCCTCGGAGCACAGTGCACAACTAGCACTGGCTAGCAATGACGCAGGCAACCAGGTTCAACTGACACATGGAAACACACATATGCGCCATGAGGTCATTATTTTACTTTCATGGCAAAACATTTACACATCTTTTCATGTTCACATGAAATACTTAATTCATGTAAAAGTTGGATTTTTGATTTTGTTACTGAAGGATGTACAGTACCATACATGGCTGCACAGTAACAGTAAAAGAGCATGCACAAATATAACATAATGCAGTACAACAAACACTTGACTGCCTTGTGAGAGACTGTCAGTAATCGATTCATGTGGATGTCCTGTCGGGCCAGTTGCTTTAACATTATCCACGCATGACATCAGTTCACATCCAGCTCCAACCTAACATGGCCCCACTTCCTGTCTGACTGTAAAATGATGTTTAATGGTGCTTACTGCATAGTGTGTTCAACAGAGAGTATAACCAACTTTTATCTTCTCTAGGCCTGTCTGCCTCCTGCTGAATGAGCTCCCCCTGATCAGTATTTGGTTCCTGCAGGTCTCTACATTTAGGTAAGACTGTGTGGAAGAAAGACCAGTGTAACTACACACAGGTTGTAAATGGATAAGAGCTGGGCCTTAATTGTTGTTTATATCAGATGCCTTGTAGCTCTTCAGCGCATTACTTTTTTTTTTTTTGCTGTTGCCATGTAGAGAACAACTGGGCATTTACAAAAGCATTATAAATCTTTACCTTTAGTTAACCCTTTAAAAACTCATTCAACATCAGTTTTTCTTTGCATTAAGACTCGTTTCACAAGTATTTAATCCTTTGAATCCTGAGCAAAATGGTTTGCCTTATTTAAACACATGAGTAAAAAAAGGCAAAGAGCAACTTCTCAAGTCATGTCCCGCAATTTGCAAGAAATTAGTAGGTCTAAAACATTTTTTTAAAGCTAGGGAAAAAATGTCAAGAGAACTATATATTATATAATATATATATATATATATATAATTATCATAATTGTATTTACTATTTTGTTTTACAGTTTTTAAGCAGGTAATTTCCTAGTTTTTTTCTTTTCATTTATTTATAATTTTTTAAAACTTCTTTTGTTTTTAGTTATATTTTCTTTCTTGTACTTTTTTTTTTTTTTTTTTTACCAATTCTTTGCTAATTTCTTGCTCCTTTCTTCTTAAGTTGCTCATTGCCCTATTCCCATGTTTTTGAAAGAATCAAGCTATTTTGCCCCGGTTCAAAGTGTTAAAGCCACGACTTGTGATGTTTCATATTATCTACATGTTTTCTAGGTTTTTTTTGTTTGTTTAAAGTAATCTTCAGCTATGAAGCCACCACTAGCAGGTGGTTAGCTTAGCTTAGCTCAAAGACCAGAAACCAAGGAGGGTCATAAGAGGAGAAGTCACGGTTTTAAATTACGTCACACTGTCAGGGTACAACACATGCGCAGTGAAAGCTAGTGTGCAGTTGCCCAAAGGCTCAACAGCTGGCGCACTATCATGCATACTTTCTGTATGCAGAAACCCTGTTGTAGATCAGCTACCGTCAATGTTCTTTCTGGTTGACAAGTCTGCGTTTCCACCAGTTTCAAGCAGAACTATTGTAATCAAGGATGTGCCGTCAATAAATACTGCTAGACAATGCACAGCAGAAGGTAACAGTAGTAGCAAGATGGTGAATCACTTTGATTCCCTGCAACCATCTGCTCTGTTATTCCAGATATTTGGTTTTATCCAAAAAAACAATCATGAACCAGCTACAAATGAGACCACTGCAAGCACTTTTTTGTATTTATGGTTTCTCACTTTACTTCTCCATAGTCATCCTCTCTTTCCAAAATGACACTCAAACACTGGTGTGTGCAGGGTTTGCGTCTCAGGTTAAGGAAAACTTGCTATTTTCTAGTCCCAACCTGGAGCCAACATTTTGGGTTCTGAATCGATCATTTCTGGTCAAACTAAAGCTAGCTTTATTTGTTACCAAAATAAAGTTACACATTGCTTTATAACATTACAAATTTTCCTACATGAGCTCGTTTTACGTTACATTTTAACATTTATCCTTAATCCATATGTGTCACTCGTGGTGGCCACAGAAGTCATTGTTCAGCAAAAGTTACAAAGTCTCACTTTGGGAAAAGATGCATCTGGGTGGTAAGAAGTTGGCCCTTAACACATAACTGCCATGTCCAGGGTTTGAATCGGACATTTCATTTTCATGTCAGCATTCGTTATTTCTCTCTACTGTCAGCTATCAGACGAGATGTGCTGTAGAAACAACCCTAACAAGCTAAACGGATCTACGATCTGGTCTGAGCTGAGGACCATGAATGGAAAAGACAAGTAGTGCTGCAAATGCTCTGTCTAACTTTCACCAGCTGTCGTTAAATTCTTCCGGCAGCACTAATTGTTGTGCGTGTGGTTTAGTATAAGGATATCTGGGGATTACACGGCATAGTCTGCATGCCTGCCGTCTAAGTGTGCGTTGTGTGGGGACAGGAGGTCATTCTGTAGCTGCCTCTCAGTACAGTCTGACTCGGACTCTCACATTATCTACATCCTCTACACACTCCACTTAAAGAAATACATCTTTTGTTAACCTAATTGGCTGAATAGATGCTCAACCATAGCAATTGTAAGAGGACAGAATGCAGCCAGTCTGTTTAAATTGACGAAGTATGTATTTCCAAATGGTTAAACATTTATCTTGCTGAATGGAGCTTTTTTGTCAGAGTAAAAAATCAGAATGAGTTGT
Source organism: Plectropomus leopardus (assembly GCF_008729295.1). NCBI lineage: Eukaryota > Metazoa > Chordata > Actinopteri > Perciformes > Serranidae > Plectropomus > Plectropomus leopardus. The sequence goes on from NC_056465.1 coordinate 12,664,186, forward strand.
TTGTTGCGAGGGGATGGGTTTTTACAAGCTGGGGTGATGTGCGATTTACTATGAGTCAACTGTTGTTCTTGTCTGTGCCCCTCTGCTAAACTAAGATAAGCTTGGCATGAATGTCAGAGCCATCTCTCCCCAGGGGACAGACTGCTTGTGCAGACCTGCTGGATAAAAGCTATGTGGTTTACTGTTGCCATCTTCTCACCAAACATGATACTGAACTGAATGTGCTGTTTGACGAATATAAAAATCCATTAAAAAGACGTCATGCTGTGTTTATTAACAGATTCTGTTGTACACTTGTGTATTAAAGCTCCAGCTGCACGTTGAGGGTAAAAAGTGGAAGAGACGTACAGTAAAGCCGCATGCAATTTTTGCTTACTCTTACTTACACTTGTAAATCACTGCTGACAGTGACATCTGCAAAATATGCCACATTTCTAAACTGTAAATGCATTATTGTTCTTGTTCTTGTCACTTTGTGCAGCATGCTGCCTCTGTTTCTGAAGGATGGTCTGCTGGTGCCCTATGTTGTGACCTCGCTGGCCTTCCTCTTCTTCAGCATTTATCTAATGTCTGCACTGGAGCACTGTTCAGAGGAAGATCTGAGACTGGGAGCCTACCATAAGCTGCTATTCTTCCTTCCAAAACTGGACATGGCCTGGATTGTACGATGGAAGGTCAGTGAGGTCCCAGCCCTAGCACAATGACTAACAATAGAAAACCCATTTTGTAATTTGCAGGTCAAAACACATCCACGTTACATGAGCCAAACTTTGGTTAAGAAAAACAAGATGTTACCATGTAAGTGTTTCAGTAGCATCTAAATTGCTAGATTTAGTTAGAATATATTACTCATAGTCCAAGAAATACAGCAATCTAATGATGTTGAAGAGACCCTAACTGCCCACCAGCATCTTCAGAAGTTGAGATTTGGTTGAATTTAGGTTTTAACATCGGATGACCAAATTTCCATGTCAGGACAACATCTTATACCAAGGTCAATTTGATGTAGAATACTGACGACAGATGACGCTGACAATTTGTTGGTTTCAAGTTATGTTATTAAGTAACTAATCTAATGTCTGAAAAATGTCACAATGTTAACATCCACACAATGTGAAATTCTAACAGTGTTAAATATTTGTAATATTGTCATTCAAATCTAAATTTAACATCTGTCCAACACAAGTGTCCAAAATCTTTCTGATGTCATTTTGGCATCTGGTGCCAGTTGGGAAGGTTATATGTAAGCTACATATCAACAAAACTTTCAAATTTTTTTGTCTTTTCAAAATGACCCAGGTTTTGATGTATAAACATCTTTTACCTGGCAAATCTTTAACTTCATCCTTGCTGAGTATGTGTAGACAAAACAAATTATTACTCTTCATAGAAACATATACTACGTTGCATAACTGATACCTTTGTCCAATTGTAAAAGCACAATATTCACCAAAGACTTTTGTGTCCCAGTCTTGCTGAAGTCAAAACAATCCTGTCCTTTCGGAGGGCAAAGAGTATATTAACTAAGTGCAAATGGTTTTTATCAGGGAAATGTTGGAGGTCAAGCGGCAGAGGCTGCAGTGTGCAATACACAGAGATTTGTACAGGAGGTGGTAACTTCTGTCACTGTGATTGCAGCTCTAACTGCCTGCCAATAAAATAAAGGTCATGCAGATTACTTAATACCTATTAACACAGGTAGAGGAGGCAGTATTACATCAACAGATTGGCACATGACAGTAATTTTAAACTACTATGTGCAGAATATATATTTGTTTGTAACATCTCTAAAATAATTCTAATGCAATGATGTTTTGTTTGTGGAGAGATGACTCAATCGACTCAAAATGGTGTGGTCTATGTGTTGCTTCAGCCCGTTCATCTCACTGTTACCGGGTCAGTTTGCAAAAGTTGTTGTGTGTTTTTTCACACCGCCACTAGAAGTCGCCAGAATCACAGATTTTCCAGTCACGGGGCATTAAGTTCAAAGCGTGGTCAGTTTTGCTTCTGATGAGGCTCGTGCTCAATAAACAGTAAACAAAGTAAAGATACTGCTGCTTGCTTTATTAAGTTAGTAGCTCATGTTTGCTCTTGCACACGGGACAAGGACGATGCACAGCTGATGCATTTGAAACAAGAAGGGTGCTGATTTCAGGCTCCCAGGTGACCTGTTCTTTGAAAGAGGCGCTATACCTAAATTGCAACTGTGTGAGGAGATACACCCGACTGTATAAATAAAGATCATGTGCGGCTGTAAGTTGTGTAAGCTGTGCGGGGATGAAAGCTGCTGCCAGGCGAAGAATTATTTATCACTTATTTAGGTTTCCACAGCATCTGAAGGGGCTGCACCGCCAGCCCCTCAGCGACAGGGCCTCCAGTGGGGTGTCAGCGATTACGAGAAGGTGTCTTTTTATAGCGCGTGTCATTAACACAGGTTTGCCTAGATATATTTATTTACACAAGCAGCATAAATAGCAAGCCCCAATGACGGCGATAAGGTTTCATAGGTTTGGGGCGGCAGGGCGGGTGTGGGCACGAGGTGTTTTCCTCCATCTTACTTTCTGACTTATCTCTGGCTCATAAAGGCAAAACAGACACATGAATGAGCTCGTCGTCAGTTCTGTGTGCAACTTTATAACAAGGCGAAATGTAGTTTCGTAGGCCTTAATTTAAAGTGGCTGTTAGGCAGTGTGATACTATTTTCTTTATAGCACCTCTCAAACGATCAATTTGATGTGAGTCATCCAGTGATGAATATGCAATGTGATTTGAGAGCTCTTTCAAATTAAATCATTCATTGGTTTTGATATTATAGTTACACTTAAAATTAAAGGAAAAGCTAACAGTTTGTTCTTGGCCTGAGGTGCCCGATCTCTTCATTGTTTTTTATGAGAAAGAGTCTCTGGTATTGAATATCAATTCCGTCATCATAAAAAAAGTTGTCAGAAAAGAGTTGTCTACATTCAAGGGGGTATCTTGGTAATTTACAGAAGTTGAGATATCCTAAATTTTCGCACCTAGAATAGGTTAAACTAAAAAAATACTGGATCCTGTGCTTAACACAACAAAGGTTTCATTAGATCCTTCTTGCATGGTAAAAAAACCTAATCTTTTAAACTCCACAAACTTTAAAAGCTCCTTCCAGAGACAGAAGATTTTATATACGTTTTTACTCATCATGACAAGTATACTGATCTAGATGTGTAAATTAGATATTAGATTAAATAGAGTGCACCTTTAACAACCCTCATAAGTCTCCCTCTTGTTGGTGAGAGCTTATCAAGCATGCTGTATCACAGTTAACGTGATGATTTCAAGAACAATGTAATGACATCCTGATTTCAGGTCGTTTCTTTTACCAAAGAGCAAAACAAAACAAAAAAAATATTATGCACTATTATAGAAGCAACATCTTTATATTCTATTCCGAGTAAACACTAATCTATGACTGAGCAATAAAGGTCATCCTGGACCTTGAAAATGGCAGTTTGACAATATTAATTTAAACTCAAGATCCACTTACTTGGTTTCTGAAGCTTTCAACCACATCTCACGCCATTCATCCGCTAACAGAGTTTGCTTGAGAGACATGGGTTATGATCTCCCACGAATATACGGCCACCTGTTATCATGTGATCAAGGTTCCAAACTTTGGTCACATGATGACAGCTGGAACATCTCCAAAACAACTGAGTAAGCTCCATTAATGATGAAGACAGTGAGATGTGGTTGAAAGCTTAAGGGAAGGCCCCCCAGTCAGCCGTGAGTTAAGATGTTTTTTTTGTTAAGCTAATGTTTTGGCTCTCTAAAGTAGCGCCCGACCACAGCTTTTTCCCATCAGCCTGAGTTTTTGAAGTCTTTTACGTTTCACTATGACTCAACATACTATCCAATCTTCTGGTCCTGTTCTCATTTAAATCATTTGATAAACTTTCTTCCCGTCTTTGTTGCAGTTCTACATCAGCATCGCTGCCATGGCTGCTTTGAGCGTTGTGACTGTTGCTCTGGTTCCTCCACCACATCTACCTGACTTGTTTCCTGTGTTGGTGTCCACTACTGCTTTTGTGCATTTCTTGGGAACATTTCTATACTTCAACATCGTCCAGTTCAGTGAGCCGCCCAGCAGAAAGAGCCAGAAGAAGAACAACTGAATGGTGCCAAAGGACGTGATGGGCACGGGAAAAGATCTTTTTTTAGCTAATTTTGCTTCAGGGAAGCCAGAGTTATACCGTGGGACATGTTTACATTCTAGATGGTTTTCACTCGTGCCATCAAGCCCCCAGTGCAGATATCACAAATCTAGAGCTGTAATCATAAGTCCATCAAAAAAAAAAATATTTGCAGCTATTTTCAAAATACAGCAAATGATTATTGAAGTCGATTTTCAAGTTAAAAACGGCAAACATTTGATGGATCCAGCTTCTCCAATGTGAGAATTTTCAGCATTTCTCCTTGTATTGTAGTATAGAATATCTTTGCTCAGACAATACGTGATTTAATGACATCAGAAATTTTGAACGTTTTTGAACTGTTATAGACCAAACAATTAATGGAGAAGATAACTTGCAGATTTGTGTTAAGGAAAATTATCATTAGTTGCAGTCCTACACAAATGCTTATTGAAGGGATATTGTGGGCTGAAAAATCATTGTACTACAAAAAGGTAACTGGGAGGAGCTGTGAAATCAAAAGAAAATTAAAGGATAGTGACATTTCTCCAGTTTGGACCGAATAATTTCACAAACTCAGTCCAATTTGTTACCAAAATGTAATTTGTGTTATCAAGCCTATTTTCTTGATTTTTTTTTTCTTTGCTTGGACCAATGATACCTAATTTTTCCAACTATACTATTGCTGGCCAATCACAGAAACGCAAGCAGGCCTTAGGTACCTCTGTGTCTGTATGCTCAAGCTACAGCGAGTGGCCACAATAATAGGAACACCTGTTGTAAAGTCCAGTTATTGTTAAGACCATGGGGAGAGGTGCTGATTAATTTTGTGGTTATTTTTTAAACTGTAGTATGTGGTGGTGCTAGACTTAATGTTAGGTGTTCCTGTTATTGTGTCCAACCTCTGTACCTCCTTGGTATTGTGATTAAAAGACGTACCTGATGGGACTGGACTCAGGTCAGCAGTAACAGTTGATTATTATTCATGTGGACTTTTTTTTTTACGGTTTTCTACTGTATATTTTTAGCCATCATTGAAGTTCTTTTGTAAAAACTTAGTTTTTGTGAAAATAAATAAAATTCTCAATGACTTAAAGTGAACATCAGTTTTATTCCCACAGTGTTAAAATGATTTAATTTTGAGCAGCTTCACATAAACTGTCTACATTTACCAAGTAGTCCGCTAAATCACCCCTAACAGTCTGGCAGAGACAGAGCCAATAATTGGACAGAAATTATATCTTTCAAAGCTTTTACTCAACATCATTAAATATTCATGACAAGTCCTAGATACTACAAGGGTCCTGCACAAAAGACCTGTTCATTTAAAACAAAACCAGTGACAGGACAGGCCTTAAAAGGAGATGATGGAAGGTGACATATCTGAACATAATGCTATAAAGTTGAAATACCACAGAAAAAAAAGGTACAAGCAATTTCTTTCTCCAATCTCTGAGCCAGTTAATGACAGGCATAAAAAAATCCATTACAACTATAAATGTTATCAGGTCAGAGAGGGTTGCCTGTGCATCTGAGGCTCCAGGCCGGCAGCTAATAATGAGCCACAGGGACAAATAGGAGCCCAAGATCTGAGTTAACTGTTACTACAAAGGGACATGAACACAAGGGGCCAATTAGAGGTGGTATGAAAGGCTGTGGTTTGCCCTTTTATTACATATGTTTATATAAAGTCATGCCAATACATTTAGAAATAAAATGGGAATTTACCCCCCACTTCTGCAATAGGATGGTAAATCAATATTACGAGTAAGCAGAGCTGCACCGTATGCAAAAAAAAGTCATATTGTGATTATTTTGATAGCTATTGCGATTGGGATATGCTTTGCCATTTTTGTAGGAATGGTAATTTTTACATTTTATTTTCACTGAAAAATATGAAAATGGAAATGCTGTGGTTTTTGCCGGGTCTGTGACAAACAAGCATGTTCCCTTACATCTGGTTTATGATTTGTAGGTCAGGGCATGTCTGTAGCACCACAATGTTTCCCAGCTGGAGTTAAATATTAAAAATCAACATAATCACTTCTGGTGTACTTTATTCAAATTAAATTGTGTGCAAAGACAAATTGAAAAACAATCGATAACATGTCAGTGACAACTGTATCTGCTGAAAAAGATTATGTGATCAATCGAGTATGTCAGCCCTGTGATAAGCAACCTGTCAGGATGTACCCTGCCTCTCATTCAATGTCAGCTGGGATAGGCTTCAGTCCCCAAGTCAATTTTAAGCAAAAATCTCAAAATTCAAGCCTCTAAGTGTTGTGATTTTCTGCTTCCCTCTGATTTTTTATCACTGCAGTGTCAGTACCTTTAGTGTTTTTTCTGTTGGTTGGACAAAAAAATTTGGCAATTTAAAGACATCATTTTGCAATTTTTTAAAATTGTATGGGACATTAGTACAGAGGCTGCGAACTCGCCGCAGTGGCCGCAGGTTTGATTCTGGCTTCGGCCCTTTGCTGCATATCACCCCCTCTCTCTCCCCCTTTCATGCTTAAGCTGTCCTCTCAAATAAACGCAAAAGCCCAATAAATGAATAAACAAAATTAAATTTGATTTTTTTAAAAGATAAAAAAGATAAATAATGACACAACAGAAAGAGACCTTTCGTCATTTCCAAGCAACAGTGAAAATAAAGCTCCTGTCACCAACTCGTCTCCAACTAGTTATCCAGGATGCATATCCCCACTTTTTGTGGCTCTAACTCTCCGACTAAGAGGCAGGCACAGGAAGTAGATACTGTAACCTTATGGCTAAAACAGAAAGATGAAAGAAATCTCCCTTGAGGAGCCCAGATCATCAATACACATTATTACTAGAAAAAAAGAAGAAGAGCTTATAGTTTAAGATCCCGGGCTATAGTGAAAACCGTTGGTTGGTGAGAGATCATTTGTGATGTATCAGTGGTTGCAAGGGGGGCATTAAAAGCAGCACAGACCCTTCTATCAATTTCCAAAGGGGCCAGTATCAAAACATTAGTTTTGTTTATGAGCGTGCTGGCTTTGTCCTTCACGTGGCCTCTAAGGGTGATAAAGTGAGAGTTACACGATCCACCTTAGGCAGAAATAGGAAATGTTGCTGTGAACACCAGCTGTTGCTTAGGTCGACTCGGGCAGCGAGAGGCCTTGGCCTTCCCAGGCACTGCCAAATAAAGAGACTACTGTGCTGTGCAAGACAGTTTGCCCCCCACCTTTACTTTTCAAAGGTGTTAAACTGCACAGGTGGGGAGAATTGCATAGTTTTAGCCATAAAGGGGATGAGGGTTGCCATCTGAAAGAACATTATTTGCACAGCGTTGCAGCATTGTGGTTAATGTAGAATCAACATTTGTCAGCTGCCAGGCAGAAGCTCCAGCGAGTAGACAGGGTCTAACATGTCAGAGGATTCGCTCGCACTGTTTCAGACACTACTCCCGCACATAAATGACGGCTTCCAAGACGTCTCAGCCTCACAACTGACAGCACAGATTCCACATTCATTTCCTGCCTTATCTCCGTGGGATCATACGCACAAGAGGTGAAGAGCAATTTCATTTGCTGTCAACAGCCGAAATGCCTCGCTAACAAAAACCTGGGGAATACAGGAGAGGAAAACATGATTGTAACCCCATTGGCACCCAGTGATATTACACACACGCCACAGTCAGTGTCAAGCCTGATGTTCATAAAAAATTTTTTTTAAAGAGTTAACAATAGGCATGTTTTCCATATGCAAAGATGTATGGAGATGGATTTCCCTTAGTCTTTCAAATCAAATTTATTATACATTTTTACAAAGTAGAGTTGGGGTTATAAAATATTTAGAATCTCATGGGGGATACCCACATTTAAAATTCCTAAAAAGAAAAGAAATTATGAAACCTAAAAAAAAGTATATATTTTTTAATATGTATAAAGAAATGTCTACTTTTTAAAGGTCCAGTGTGTAGGATTTGGGGGAAAATATTGGCAGAAAATAAAAAAATAACAAGTATGGTTTTCATTAGTATGTAATGACCTGAAAATAAGAGTCACTGTGTGTTAGTTACTTTAGAAAGAGCAATTTGTATCTACGCTGAGCAAGTCTTCGTCTACGGAGATCATCATGCTGCACATCCGTGTTTCTGCAGTTGCTCAAAAAATGTTTCTAGATAGGGCCATTTGCTTTTTCACACTGGCCTGCTGGAAAAACACTCATTTTTGATGTGAAACTGCTTTATTCAGTGTTTTTCCAATATAAATCATCAGTTTATGAATGTATGTTTATTTAGTTTTTGGAGAAAAAAGGTAAGCAAACTTTAGCAAATGCAAGGCTAGTGACCCATCTCCTACATGCCTACCAGTATTGGAAAAACACTGATTTGTAACATTAAACTGCTTTAGTCACTGTTTTTCTGGTTTAAATCACCTGATCCATTCTATTTTTGAGAGGAAGAGATGTCTGCTGATAAGTCAGTTCCCGGGAAAAACCTCCTGAATGATGAACACACAAGGAATTGTAACCAGGAGAAGTTTTCAGCTGGTTGCAACCTGCAATCTTGACCACTAGATGCCACTAAATCACTTTAAATCTTACATACTGTTCCTCCACACTGTAATCTGGGCAATATTCACAGCATGACAAGCAGCAAGCAAATTCAGAAAAGCTATAGCAGGGACAAACTTTCTTAAATAAAAACAGAAGTCACTAAATGTAAAGTCCTAAAATTCATATCCTTTGATGACACTAATAACGTGTTTTCATTCAACCCTCAGATACATTTGTTAATGAAAGAATATGTCCTTGCTCACTATGTTAATATTTCAAAGAAACATGGAAGAATATTTTTTGCACCCTTAGAAGAACTGCAATGACATTCACTAAATCAGAATTCACGCCTGGAAAGATTGCAAACTCTGCAACCCACGGTGTCGATCGAAGGCCACCGGCTTCACTTGGACCAAAACAGTCTAATATACAACTCCCCCCTTTAATTGCAACCGTGTGTTCAATCAGAAAGCATAAAACTCCCGGTGGGTAGGTGGCATCTGTCCGTGAGGTCTGTTAGGATTGATGTGCCCTAGTCCAGGAGCCGCCCGGGCTGGCGGCCCACGACCTGCGACACAGCCCCATCACTTTTATGACATCTTAAGGAATCTTCTTTTTAATACAGCCCATTACTGCTGACATACAAATCTTCCCCATCGTGGCCCCGTCTATGGCCTGATCAATTTTTACACTGCTGAGCCGTCCCCTTTCTCCTCATTTTGTCATCTCAAAATTCATATTATATAGGATTTTCTTATGGGAAAACTGCAATAAAAATACATTACCACCCTGAAGATGTAAGTCAGTACTAGGCTGTTTCTAAAAAGCTTCAGAGAAAATAAAATTTGTTTCTGCAGTAAGCAGAACTGTTTAAATGTTATTTATTTTTATGTTCCTAAGAAAATATATTGTGAAGTGCAGCATTGATTTAGCACATAACCATGTCTCGATACGGGTTGGAGGGGCTGAATTTATGAATCCTTTGCACAACTCCTTTAATTGAATTTTCCAAATCTCTCACCACACACAAATAATCAATACCCACTGCTGAGGGAAACTTGCTTCAGAATTATTAGGGCCTTTCTTTTTCAATTTTGTAGTCATCAGCACATACAGGCGCTGCGGGTATTTGTAATGCCGCGACTATACCCAGAGGATTTATGCTTGCCCCAAGCCTGATTGCTCACCAAGAGCGACTTCTTTAGAATGCTTACTGAAACTTTTGTTAACCTTAAAGGACGGTCGTAAGCGCTTCTCACTCTGAGGGAAGAAGTGGTTTTAACTATCACAGCGTAAAGCAGAAAAGGGTATGACACGGCAGGAAAAACGGGGGAGAGGGAAAGAAAGTGGCAGGGAAGAAGACGTAGGAGGAGAAGATTGGAGGATTGACCTTCAAGGTTTAAATGTCCTCGTGGATTTGCTCAGCTGCCTTGGCAGGGTGGAGGTGCTGGGGGGCTACAGGCTTGGCACCTTGGAGAGTCCGGGGTACAGAGTCTGTACATGGGCTCTAGCTGGTGTGTAATGGCTGCCATGGAAGAGTTGTTTTTACCATACTTCTGTGCGCAGACACAAGGATCCAACATTTATAGTGTTAAAGCGAGACAATGTAATGAAAGATGAAATGTTAAATTTTTTCCAATGAATAACTATTAAAAAATGACCCTTACTAACTGTAATACTCACTGCTGGTTTTACTGCTACAGCCTCTAGAGTTCTGGTTGTCCATTATGCTATTTTGAATAGTCTGTATTTTTGACACAGCCTTGTGCTGCTGTTGACTGCCCATCTTCTTCCCGAATCATGTTCTTCCCGAATTCAAGGGACCAACAGCAATTTTTTTTCTTCACAGCAAACAATTGTGGTTTGAATTGCAGTCTTAATTTGAAAGCAGAAAAAACAGATGCTGCAAACCAGTGCAGTCTCTCCATCCTTTTAAATACTGTACCCTAAACCAATGCCATATCAACACAGCTCATGTGTACGGTTCAGGTAATGATCACCTGAAATCATGTTGTAGCTCCTAAAACATCCTCAGAATCCTCAATGTAGCTCTGTAGTGACTTAGATTAGTGATAGACTTGTCCTCACACCCTTAGCTGCCCCACCAGTTCTGCAAAATCAGTTCCTCCTCCATCGAGCGCCACCAACTGACACAGTGATGTAGTTTGAGGCAAGGAAAATGACTTTTTCATTTTGGATGCATATCCAGTTGGCATGCTCTCGATGTTGCTAAAAGACAGAACCTCAGTGTTTTCTTCACTTGTATTGCAAACTAGCTACTTTTCCAACAGCAAAAATAGCATCCCAAAAACATAAGTGCAGAGGATGTTATGGACAAGGATACATTATATTACAGTGTTCTGGCTGACTAGGATATCAAGCCTTATTATGCAGCAGAGGCTGTGACAACATGAGCCGTGCTAGAGAATATGACCAGCAGGAAGCCTCCAGAACCGAGTCATTGTGCTGCAATGAATTTTGGCGTGGGCAGTTTTTGTTGGATGGTTTTGCCGACACCAACCCTGACCTCATGTGCAATGCATCCTGGTACATGTAGGCACCGCCAGCACAGCTCTGAGAGCAGGAGTTTCTCAGTCAATCAGCACACACTGACAAACTTATTGATTCAACTGACTACAATTACCATAAACACTCACTGGACATCCACATAAAAGTTTGCAAATTTCATTTAAGTAAGTGAATGTATGACCACATTCACTTTAATTCAAGTCCTCTATTACAGATTGTTTCTGTGAAATGTTAGAGTGAGACAGTCCAATTTTAAAATTTTACTTTACTATTTAAATAATAATAATAATAATAATAATTTTACTATTTAAAATTTAGAAAATCTCCAATGCAGGGTGGAAATAAGTCAAAGTATGTATATATGAGTGCCTTTATATGGTACATAAACATACCCATAAAAAGACAATAATATTCTTATATATAGTAATACACTACTGTAACGGTTGTGGGTATGACAAACCCATTTTTATTCTTATAACTTCAACACTACAGAATAATATATGTAAGTATATGATTCCCACGGGTGTCAAGATAAGAGAACAAGCAGCACATACTGTGTAATGCTACGTCCTCACAAAGCACTCAGTCTTTTCCAAAGAGTCTCTTACACTCCCCTGCCTTGTATTCAGCACATGGGCCCAAAAGCCTATGGCCATAGCAGCGAATCTAAACAAACATTTTACACCAGAGCAGAATCATGCTTCAAGATATCATCAGCATCATCTGTCTGCATTTCACGCTCCCAGCGGATATAGTTCCAGAACTCTTCAGCAGCTTTGAATAACAGTTTGTTTACTTAAAATGTGTGTCTCGATGCACATAGAGGGCCAGTTCTCTCTCACATCTATCTGCCCTGACATTGTGAAGTCTGTTGTTGTAAGGAGGCTCATGCAAAACTGATAAATTTCACAGATCCACCATGTGACAAGAATGTGACATTCCTGGGGTGTGGGTCCACAATGCATCATGTATGTCCAGCTTGCTTACTGGAACTAATTAAAATAATTTCTAACAACCTTATCGGAAAACAAGCTCGCCTCCTGACAATACCCGCTATTCATTTTCCACAAGTCGCCATTGTATGATTGGATCACAAGAATTGCTCTGCTGCAGGCATAAGATGTGCCTAAAATAATCAAATTAATTCTATCCCCGGGAAATCTGCTCATTGACTTGTTTGTGAAACCATAACAAAATGTTGTTTTTATGCAAAAGGTCGTGAGCGCACGATTGTCTGGACAACTGAAACAAGCATCCATTTATGCTGTTGATGTAAGATAGCAAGGAAGATGCAGCAAATCAAACAGTAAAGTGGTAGCACTCGGGGATGTCCTTGGAAATTATTCGGCCTTGTGACTACATTTATTTTCCTGTTCATCTTGAAATCAACCATACAAGTGGGACTAAACTGTTTTCTTACAGCCTGTTATAGACCCAGAGATAAGGTCACAATCAAAACTGTCTGAATAGAGCCATTTTTAAGGGTGCCGTGGAAATATAAAGTGAAAAACTGTCTTGATATGAGGTAACAGTAGCCTCACATCCTGCACATAACTTCAGGTGGATATCCACTATAAACTGTTAAAACATTCAAGTTGTCCAACAGACCAAAACTAATTTGGCCTTTGATAAAATATTTGTTGAATTTCTACACTTATCTTCAAACACGTGTCATCTTTCATTTTCAGTATATCTCAAGATATTGATCAACACTCAGCTCCACTTGGCACTTGGACATAAAGCCTCTCAGTGATCAGTGTTTTAAAATTCCAGTAATGTAAAGTAGGTGTATGATCTAAATGCAGCACATGAATGTTAAACGATAAAAGATGGCTTACTCTAAAGCATGTGTGTGATTTATGAATAGATAAATTACCTTAGCTGTGATGCTTGACTAACTACTTTAAAAGGGGGCATAAACAGAGAGTTTCAAAGACAATGAGTGCTTTCTATTTCCTGCAACTTGTTTTATGTATTTAACATCCAGTTGTCTGTGAAAAATGCAGCAATTCTCATTCAACCTAATTTTTTTCTAATAGACATATTTAGTACTCACTCTGCTTGGTGTCTCCTTAGCTCAGTGTGATAAGATCCAATGAAGAACCGTCCTTGATCACTGCTGCCCTCTGCTGACCAATTAAAAACCCAGGATCAATAGGATAAAAGGAAAACCACAAAAAACCCTAACCAAGCACATGGTAAGTAAGAAAAGGAAAACAATAGCTTGGAATGAATGAAAAAGTTTAAAAACAGCTGTATTCTGAAAGGAAAAGCCATGTCAGAAGTGAATATTCAGTGTGTAATAAAAACCCATCATCTCTCTAACTCTAGATGTGATGAAGACAGAGACATTTCCGCCTATTGTAAAGATTTAAGACCAAAGAAAAAGTCTTTCTCACAAGTATTTCCTCCAGCTCTTTCCTGGCCATGATGAATGGATCCACTGAGTGTTCCAGTTTAGATCGCAAGGAGTCAAATCTGGTCAAAGCAAAAGAGAGTGGGATTAGACAGGCACAATGACATGGTCTTTGTAATATGATTCTGACTCTATTGGAAAACAACTGACTATAATATTAAAGCCTAAAATGTAGATCTTGTCTCTTAAAAGGACAACACATAACTAATATGGACTATTTTTTTGTTTTGGCAGTTATATATATTGATCAGTAGCTAGTGGGTTAAAGTAGGTAGTTGGTGGAGTCTGAATAAGCCTAAAGAAGAGACTGAATGGCAGATAATTCAAAAGAATGGTATGTACAATATACAATCCTGGCCTTATACAATAAAAAAATATTGTGTGTCCATTTTCAAATCGCAGTACGTTTATTTCAAAATGGTAACTTTCAATGATCTTCACAAATGTCTAAAATACCCTGTTGTATAACAATTATTTATTTTGACTTATATGGGGTGTCTTTGAGTACCATGAAAAGTACTCTAACTAAATACTATAAAGTAAGTACTATCAATAGCTTGGAATGAATGAAAAAGTTTAAAAACAGCTGTATTCTGAAAGGAAAAGCCATGTCAGAAGTGAATATTCAGTGTGTAATAAAAACCCATCATCTCTCTAACTCTAGATGTGATGAAGACAGAGACATTTCCGCCTATTGTAAAGATTTAAGACCAAATTATATGTTCTATGTCGGGGTATACACACTTTTCAAATTCCTAAATACAAATTCAATTTCATTGTAAAAAATCACAATAAAATTAAAAAAAGGCCCACTGTCTGTAGACCTCAAATTTGACACTGTCTTAATATGACATACACCAATTCAAGTGAGGTGTTCATGAATGTCATCGTAAATCGAGCTCATGTAAACTGTTATTTAGTGACACCTGCCACTCATAAAGTTAAAAAACTAATGCCTTCGTTCTTGATAGGATGCAATGTTAGCATAGACATTCCGAATGCTCTGCCTTGACTAAAGGAAATGGTTTCTGGAGTTAAGTGACTTCTTATTATCAACATATTTTTAGTGCTTATTGTAAATCTATCCTGATAATTTGGCACCTGCTGATTGGGATACTTCCCGTCAGTTCCGTGCTACTCCTGTCAATTAAATTCTGATATGTCACTATGGACCATCAAGGAAAGGTGGCAATTGAAATATCGCAATCGTAAAAGGGAGTTCTCTGTAACCTTTAACTCTGTGCTCTTACTTGCTTTTCTGTACATAGACAGTAGCAGTTTTGCAGCCTACCAGTATAACTGATTGATGAAATAATTTTCCTATAATATGGGAACTGGAAAAGGCTGTGACTTATGTAGTCACTTTTCCATCTCTGTCTGCGGGACAACTTGTTGATGTGTTTGACTGGCACTGATGGCCTTGCCTGTGATGAAGCCCAAGATCCTCACAGGGAAACTTCACCATTTTCAAAATTAATGTGGTATTTCTGGTCAAGATAGTCCGAAAACGCTCTCCTCGCTAAGCTAACACATAACAACTATCTCCCCCACACATATTGGTATTCTCTTCGTGTTGGGATTTTCATCATCATCATTATTATTAATAATAATAATATTTAATCTTGTATTAATTAATTAAATTATGTATCTATTATGTATCTTTATTTTTGTATATGTCTGTGGGGTTCCACTTCTCAAATTCCAAATACAATTAAATTTATTGTAAAAATCACAATAAATTAAAGCACTGCTGTGCCTCAAATGACCCTAATATGACATAACCAAGTGAGTGTTATGAATGTTTCGTAAATCGAGCTCATGTAACGTATTAGTGACAGCACTATAAAATTAAAAACTAATGCTTGTCTTGATGGATGTGCCAGACACCGAATGTCTGCCTTGACTAAGGAAATGGTTCTTGAGTTAAGTGACTCTTATACAACTATTTTTAGTGCTATGTAAATCACTGATAATTTGGCCCGTGATGGATCTCCGTCATTCCGTGTCTCCTGTCATTAAATTCTGATATGTCACTATGACCATCAGGAAAGTGTGGCAATTGAAATATAGCAACTCGTAAAAGGGAGTTCTCTGTAACCCTTTAACTCTGTGCTCTACTTTGGCTTTCTGTACATAGACAGTTAGCAGTTTGCAGCCTACAGTATAACTGATTGATGAAATAATTTCCTATAATATGGGAACTGGAAAAGCTGTGACTTAAGTAGTCACTTTTCCAACTCTGTCTGCGGGACAACTTGTTGATGTGTTGTGACTGGCACTGTGGCCTTGCCTGTTGATGAAGCCCAAAATCCTCAAAGGGAAACTACACCCATTTTCAAAATTCATATGTGTTATTTCTGGTCCAAGATAGTCCAAAAATATAGCCTAAGTAAACATGAACAACTCTCTCCCAAATCCAAAATATGGTGCTGAAACTCAAATTTGTCATGTTAACTCCCCATGACATCACAATTTTGCGAATTATTTCTCTGGGTTCTGGCTTTGAGAGAGAGTAGTTAACGTTCACAAATATTTTTTGAATTTTCCTAGGCCATTGAAGTAACATACTGGAATTTTAAAGTTAGGTGGTATTTCCCTTTAATAACACAATGTAGAATACTTAGCGTTGCATTTTGGACTGAGGGGACAGTGCTATCTACAATATAGCACATACAGAGTACAATACACACAGTATGACTTAAACTAAAAGTGATAGTTCAAATAATCCTAAAGACTAACCACAACTCTGTAATCTAAAATGCAGTTGCAGAGTATTCACAGATGTCATTTTTAAAGGTGCACAGATAACAGAGCTTGTGGATTGAGGTATTTTTTCGTGCAGCCAACAGAAAAAAATTGCAGTCAGCTGTTTTTATTGTCAGTTTTATTATAGTTGTCTGTTCATTTATCTGGCAATTGCTGTAAGGGTACACAATAAATTTCTGAAAGGACTAATAGCTCAGCAATTCATTAATGTTTTCTTAAATTATTAGACAAAGGTCATTCAGCACCCAGGATAAAAACTCCCTGTCCAAGGGAATAAACTGCTGGCTTTCTTGTCAAAAGCCCATTTTTTTACCCTTTACACTACAGTCGCCCCAGACTTGTTGACACTAATCTTCACAAGTTGTCATGGCGAAAAAAAGGCACATAGAACTATGTTTAAAGACTGAGATGCGTGGTCAAGTGCAGTAAGTTGAGATATACAAATGTTCATTTCAACCGATCTGATCAGACTGAATGGACTAGTGCATGACACATAGCACTAACAATGACCAATAGGTCAGTGCCACTCTTTGCTTTATCAAGGACAATTTTGCATTAGCATGGACATAGCCCAAAGTCATCTGTTGTGCCTCCATGTGTAGCTAATGCCTTTGCAGGTTTGGGACATCTTTTGTATACAGACATGTCTTTAGTGATCTGCAGAGACATTTGTCTACACACCCGCTTGAGATCTGGTAGCTCCAGTTACAAGCATGTGGTTTCTTGCAGATACTGGTATTTTGGAAGCTGGATGCTATTCAGGACAGAGAAAGACAAAATTAGATTGAAACATGCTATGAAACACTAAAACAAATACAATCCAAAGCTTCTTTTGGAACATTAAAACCTTTTTTTACACAAAAATAAATAAGCAATATTTCCAGCACAGGTAATGTATAAATTAATTGCATCGCCAGTACACCTGGTATAAGGTCTATTACTTACTTACATGATGGGCACTGTCCATGTGCAGAGCTCTTCTCACTCTATCAAAAAAAGTCAAGTTTCAATGAATTGTGTTACTTAATGCAATTAATTTATCTTAGACAACTAAGCCATGCTTGGTTATTTAAATCTTCATTGTACATGACTTGCAAATTTCAACTGCCTTTTCCACATCAACAAAATTAGCAAACAGCAAAAAAGAATTAAATTATTGGAAATATTGTGGTGACACTACAAGAGAACCAAAATAATAATAAGAGTGTAAAAAAAAGTCCCTTATAAGCAAATAAACCACATTAGTCAGATACAAACTATATGGCTAATACAATAATGTTAACAGTTATCTGTGATTATTATGTGCTGTTTGTCTCTGACAGGGAAGCATCTGTTGGTGACATGCAGACAGTCTTACAATTTATACTACAATACAACAAATAAAATGTATACAATTTCGACGACAACACGACAGATACAAGTCATACAATTTATACGACAACACCGCAGATAAAAAAAGACAAAAAGAGTAATACTCACAGCATTTTAATAGTGTTTTAGCAAAAGTTTGCCTGTAACAGATTTCTGAATTTGGCGCCTTTGCTACACTCAAACCGGCTCGAGTAAAACATAACCTGGCCTATTATAGTTCCGGACGTCCCGTTACTGCAAAACGACTTAAAAAAAACACAACAAACAGTCTCAGTAAAATTTAAATAACTATTTATATCCTAAAAGATGTGTTTGTTTGTATCACTTCTAATGTCTAATACAGCATTACATTAGTTTTTAACAGGAACGGGAAAAGTTCATTGTGTTTCGTCCGTGTCGCTTTTTTGTGAACACCGATGAGTTTTTGTTTGCATGGCAACAGAGCGTAAGATAGCAACGGTGTCTGGCTAATGTCACTGCTAACGCGAAATATATTCAATAAAATGCACCCAGCATGCTTTTAGATAATTGTTAGAGTGTGATGAACAAGTTAAAGTAAAAGCATTTAGCCCAGGTTAGATGCCACATTTGACTGCCGTCTGGTCTCTGCTAAATTAGCTAGCTAACGAAAACCAAAGATGTCTTTTCAAGAGTCCCCTCGTCCTTCTGATGAAGAGGAGGCTTTCTACATGCAATGCAGAGCCGCGTACCTAGCTGTGTTTACTTCTAGTTTGACAAATATCTCTTCGAAACAGCAGCTGTGTCGTGGTAAGTCAACCTAAAACTATTTACGAGCATTTAAATACAGGAATTTGCTCGTTAGATTACCTCCACGTTTAGGTTTGCCTATAAAAGAAAACTCCGCCTTCCATAGGTTTCATACTTCATAGTCTATGATATATAATGTCAGCCCAGGTCAATGGGGATAATTATGTCAACTGGAAACAAATATCCACAGTGTAAGGTGACTCCTTTAACACTAACAGCCATGAGAATGTCACTGAGACATACGGTATTTTGACCTGCAGTTTTTACTGTATAGCCTTCAACTCGACTTGATGTGATATTTTCACAAATTCTAGGATCCCATATTCTTTGCTAATTCAGAACCATCCCACAAGAGGTATCAGGTGATGCTATGGATGCTTTCCAGCTCAGAGAGACAGTTGTCTAATGATTGATTACATGCCCAATGTATTTGGAGGAGGAAAGTATCGTTTTTTTAGGGTGAATATCTGCTGAGGTGATAGCGGATCAGTCATTACAAACCCACGCTTTGCACCTAAGCATTGATAAAACCCACAGAACATCTAGAGGTGAAGTTTCCAAAAATATGTAGCAAAGACTATAAAATGATGCATAAGACTGGACTTAAAACATTTATATTTGACAGAATTAGAACAGGGAGTCCTATGTTTTATTTTTTTACTCACTGTAAATACCAAATAGCTGTGATGACGAGCTTTGATACCATCTGAGACAGTGTGTAATATAATTAGTTTTGCCAGTCTCTAACCTTTACTTCAAAGGAAACAAAAGGGGCAAGTGCATGTTTAGGGGTGCACTTTTAAGAGGCACAGATGTTACATTGTGCTAAAAAGCAACTCATTGTGAGTTGTGTTTTTTTTTTTTTAAATTGAATGATGTACATATTATATCAAAGAAGGTAAAAGCAGTGCTTGTGCTACAGTCAGCTGTCATTTTGTAGATTCAATGTTCTTTCTTATGTATCACATTCAGCTCTGCAGCAGGCTGGCAGAAATCCAACCTGTGCAACTCTCAATAAATACTGGACCCCGAGGACATCCAAACTGAACTTTGATGATTTCTGTGAGATTCTCAAGAGTGAGGAAAAAACTGAGGAGTCAGAACTGATGAGAGCCTTCAAAAAGATGGATGTAAACGGTGATGGCTACATCTCACACAGTGAACTTGAGAGGGCTCTGACCACTGTGAGTAAAAAATGTTACTTATTGTTTAAAAATAATATTTAGGTTTGGAGCACAATTGTTAATGTTGAGTCTACTGAGTGATGCTTTAAAATCAGCCAACTGAGCTTCAACAGCAACACTTATGTATTAAAGATGTTCATTGCCTAAAAATAAACTGATTAAAATAAAAAATCAACTAATGCTCAAATTACGTAATATTTTTGCTCTGGTGTTTTTACTTCTAACGAAAATATGTTTAATCTTCCAGAGAGGAGAGAAAATGACTACTGAAGAGGTGAATGCAATTTTCTCATTAGCCGACATCAACAAAGATGGAAAACTGGACTATGCAGAGGTAAGTTTATATCAGGCTGTATGTTTGTGTATTAGATTATGTACCATCTGATTTATCATATTAACATCTCAGTGCACCTCAGAATAAAGGCTACTATCCCAAGCAGTCAGGTGAAAAAAAATTGGATATCGTAAAACTATGCCAACAATATCAAATGGGATTGATTTAGCAGTCTTCCACCTGTATTGGTACTTCCTACAAATAATAGATATTGTTCTGAGCCAGTTCAGATGCACCACACAAGGATAAAAAGTCATTTGTTCCCAACGTTTTTCTTTAAAGTTAAATTGAATTCACGTAAGCCCCAGAAGAGTCAGCGGTGCAAAGTAGTACAGAAAATCCAACAATGCAAACAACAACAACAACAACAACAACAAAAATGTCCTTCTTTCTTTTGATGCAATATTGTCTTTATTTGATGTCATATGTTTACCTTCATTCATCCAAGATATAATCATCTCTGACCCCTCTATCTTGCCTCAGAACATCCTCATGTATCATGCTCTCAGTGCTGGTTTCCTGTTGCTGTCAGTTCTGCAGATTGCTTGTGTCTACAGTGGAGCAGTGTCAGACGGCTGCTTTGGAGAGGCTCGAGGCTAACGCCAAGCTGAAGAGACAGAACTTTGGCAGTCAGTCATACAGCCCTCCGAAAAACTCAGTGTCATCAGCATCATCAGCACCAGCACCACAAGCAGCAGCAACTCTCCCTCAGCCTCCAGAAACGCCACAGGCAGAATCAGACACGACACTAAAGAAAGGTAGAAGTAAAATAAAAATTTAATAATATATAATATATGATAAAAGTGGCTGCCACTGAATTATAGAAGTCGTGTATAAAATGTATTTTTATACCTCAACGCTGGCAAGAGCTTTGGCTGGAGGTTTTATGGGTTTGTCCATTTTTCTGCTCCTTCATCCTATTTTCATGAACATGATATCTCACAAATGCCTTTAGGAAATTTCTTCAAATTTTGCACAAATATTCACTCTGA
The DNA here is from genome assembly GCF_008729295.1 of Plectropomus leopardus. Taxonomy (NCBI): domain Eukaryota; kingdom Metazoa; phylum Chordata; class Actinopteri; order Perciformes; family Serranidae; genus Plectropomus; species Plectropomus leopardus. The sequence goes on from NC_056465.1 coordinate 12,685,239, forward strand.
CTCAATTATGACAAAATTTCACACAAATGTCTAATAGGTTATATTGACAAAGTGATGACATTTGTATATAAAAGGTCAACGGTCAGCTTCACAGTGACATCATTGTTCTGTAAAAACTTTTCTGGCCATTTCTCACCGTCATTACTCAGGAACAGAAGGGGAGACATTTGGTCAGATACTAAATTGATTACACTAAATTTGGGCATTCACCTTGAAACTGCGCTGATTGCACAGATCCTCTGTGCTGCCAGGGGGAAGATGCATGTGAAGCATCCATGTTTTCACAGACATGGATGTAAACTGTAAGTGCAACTCGACCGTTGCATGGAGGTATACAGTAGGGAAGCAGTAACACTAGTTTTTAATGCATTTTTCTTGAAAGTTAAATACATGAAGAGCAATTCCACAAGGAACATGTTTACTCTCTGTCATTTTTCTCTCTCAAGAGTGATCTTCTTTCCATCTAAAGCATACAACTGACACATATTTATATCTACTAACGTACGTCTTATAGAATCCCTGTCCTGATTTAAACATCAATGTTTCAAATATGAATTAACAAACATAAAAGAAAACAGGATAAGACCACATGACAGACCAGCAACAATACACAAAGATTAAGACGATCAATGACGTCTCATGCTTGCTCTGAAAAATCAAAAAATTAAAAATGTTAGAAGATCTACAGGGGAGACTTTATTTTTGCATGAAGATGATAATATATTATTATTAATATATTATGACTCCAGAACATAATGGCATTTTTGGTGGCACAATCTACAGGTCCAACATAACAGCCAATGGCAACTTCAGATTTCAGTTTATAGATACACACCCATGCACACCGCTTGCCCCAATACGCCTCAGCGATTAGTTTTGATGAATAAATAATAGCTCTGTTATTGATCGAATTTTCACTCCCCCCATGACAAATCACCTCATTAAGACAGTCCATACATCATAATAGCCACACAATTAGGGCAGCTTGTTTGGAGGGAGGAGACTGTAAAGCGTTGTTATTTGGGTAATCACTTCTGCCATTAGGAGATTGACAAAAGCTCCGTCTACGCTGATGAAAAATGCTGCCTTTCAGCTATGGCGTTGGAGTTAAAGCTCTTGCCAAAAATATGTTTTCATAGCTAAAACAAAGACTGGCATCAAGTCCGACATCGCCCTTCTGCAAGGGTAGATAATTTACCGACAGTGCTTTTATTTGCAATTGACAGCATTTCGAAACAGTGGAAGGTGGATGTTAAAATCCACTTTTTGCGGTTAAAATTTCAAGAAAAGATCCTGGATGAGCGAGCCGGGGACAGGCCCACAGAGGGAAGATAGATGGGGTTGATTTAAGTGGTCAGTCCATGTTCATGTTATTGATTCGGAGGATTCCACCACTTCTCACTGGGGAGATGATGAGGGATTAGACGGCGGGTTGAGAGGAGGGCCCAGTCGACCACCACTGCAAAAACAAATGAGCTCCCACATAGTTGTCGGGATTATCACATTATTGTGTCTCTCCCACGTATTGATTTATACCCGCTACATTTTAACAAGGCTCTAGCAAGAGATGCGGCGTGATTGCACATGTTGAATGGGTTATTCTTGGAGCTCAAAAACTGTTTTGACTGCTCATTTGGTCCTGCATTTGTCAGTATAAACCAGAACTAGCCTGAGATACATGTTATAACTGAATGGGAGATGGGTAGTTGTTTTACAAATAATTTATGAGATACAGATTAATTATCAGTTGTCAAGGCATCAGGTGTTATGTGTCTAACAGGTTTTGGCAAACAGTTAGACCAGTTGATGAACTGTCATGGTGTTTCTCTGTTAATTGGTCTATTAAGTTCAATCCTTGCAGTTTTCCGGCAGCAGTAAACCACAAGTGCTGAAACAATACTGGCTATAAACTCACATTCAGTGTAAACTCACACTGAAGCTTTTGTTTTAGTGCATCTCTGTCCACATTCACACAACAGCTACAATTTGGTCTTCTAGATTAAAAATACTGCCATCAATGCAAAAAAGATCCATCACAAATTACACGACAGCGGGTCTATTTGTTTCTCTGCTGCGGTAATTTTCTTGTAAGCCCATCACATTACTTCGCATCTTGATTTCCCAGGCTTGGAAGCAATCAGACCCCTAATTAGTGAATTGATATTTTCAGGCTTCAATTAGAGTTCAAGGGGAAAAAAAGTTGTGCGAGTTAATGGATTTGAGAGGGTGCTGTTATGCCATTTGTGATTTAAAGGCCTCCATAATTAATTAAAATGGAGCTGAACTTGAGATCACACTTTCTTATAAGCCAAATGTAAAGTCTTCACTTGAACTTGGGAATGCACTTCTGAGAAGACGGATTACGGTGTCAATTATGTTGTGCACCTCATCTCTCTTTTCAATGTGTGTTTACTGTTCGAGGAGAGGAGGGCTGTACTTAATCTGTCAGTCGAGCATCCTCTGTTCTTTTGCAGGAACTTTATTTATCTATAATAACTTTGGATGTATTGTAAGCATATTTGTTGTTGTGTTTGTCTATATGACTTTTTATGTCTGTGTCTCAGACAGCAGATCATCCTCCCGTCCTTCCTCGGCTCGCAGCAGACGGTCGTCCCTGTCGAACTCAATCACTATGACATCCAGCAGCACTAAAGCCAGCAAAATACCAGAGCCCTCAGGCTTACAGGTAACCCTCCATATAGTTACAGTGTATGTAGAGCAGCAACTAATGATTATCTTCATTATCAATTAATTTGTTAAATATTTTTCTATTATTGTGGAATGTCAAAACATTGTCAATAATACTCATCACAAGGTATTTCAATCAAGACTCCAAAACCCGAATATGTTTGGGTTTAAATTTAAAAAGCTTATACAAGAAAAAAAGAATTTTTGTTTGATAAAATAACTAAAACATTTGAACACAGTTATTCGTTAAACTTGTTGGAGATTAATTTCCTTTCAATCACCTAATTAAATAATCAATCTGTCTTTCACCTTTTGATGATGTATTATAGGTTCTCTTAATAAGAATAACCAAACAGGTATATCGATATTGTCCCTATTTGTATTTCTGAGCTTGTTTTGCAGTCTCTCATGAATGACCAAGTTTGAAGACCCCTTTTTATACTAGACATAATTAATCATAACTCTCTTTTTAGTCCCTATAAACCATTGCTTATAAAATCTGATTGAAGGGACATTTAAATTGTCTTGAAGTGGTGTTGTATGGGGTACTTATCCATAGTCAATATTTTATCTGTACATACAGTAGATGTCAGTCAGGGTGAAATCTGACGCGAAAGTTAAGCATTCGAATGCTGTGGATGGGGGTCTGCAGCAAAATGTATTTTAACCACCTAAAAAAAGTCCCCTCTAAAAAAGCAATGCCAGTTAAAGTGTAATCTGTATTAAGGGTATTTTCAGTGCTTCACGTTTCTGTCAGTTTGTTCCAAGGAGGAAGCGGTTAACAGCTTTAGTTCACCATCTATGCTCTCATCAGAGCAAACAGACTCCCTTAACAAAAACAGTCATTTTGGCTACAGAGCACAGGAGCTGCTGGTCTACCACAGCCTCGATCAGTTAGTTTGTGTCATTGTGTAACTTAGGTAAATCCAAACGTTTCCAACGCCAAAGTCACACAAAAACACAAACAACGCACCTGATTGAGGCAGCAGCAGACCAGCAGCTCCTGTGTTCAGCAAAGTAAAATAACTGTTTTTCTCAATGGAGTCTGGCTTTAAAGAGATTTATATAACAGCTTTATTTTCCTATTGGAAATCACTGTCTTACATTAAAGTAAAGCAGTAAAAATACTTATAATATAGGGTATGCTTTAAGAGATATTAATCTTTTAGGTGGGACTTTTTGTAGGTGGTTAAAACACATTTTGTTGCTGACCCCTCCACAGCAGTGCATTGTTTAGCAACCATTTCATTCTCCAGCCTGTTTTTCCAAACTGGAGGCGTGCCAACTGACATCTACTGTTTGTAATATATTGTCTGTGGGTAAGCAGCCCATAAAATCCCACTTTTTAAAAATCACAACTATCCCTTTCATGACAATAAATTGAATTTAATACAGTAATTTATAGTAATAACTTATCTGTGCATTATTTGCAGCACATGAGCCATATGCTACATTATGACTCTGAAAGATTAATTGTGTGTACCATCAATGCCAAAACCTGGAAATCTTAGTACGTGTGCTCCAGTGAGAGACTCCATGATAACCTTGCAGCCCCACTGCTTTTCCAGTGTCACTGTTACCCGGTGTGTGCTTTTGATGGGCGAGTTAGCCCAGGGTGGATAGATATACACTGTATTGATCCCACGCTCTTTGTTTTCACTCTTTTGGGCTTAAACTCGGCTGGTTTGCTTTACAGCAAGAAAAAATAAATAAATAAATACAAATAACAGTCCCCTGCTCCATCTCTTAGGTCCAGGCCCTGTGTTGAGATTGGAAAGGGCCAGACATCATTGGAGTAAAAGAATGTGTGTCCAGAGATTACCTCTGAGGGAAGTTCTGCACGCTATATTGGCTGCTATATTGCCACAGGCTGATAATTGGGAGGTGGTGGGTGGAGGGCAGGCTGTGTTTTTGTAGCGGTGTGTGTGTGTGTGTGTGTGTGTGTGTGTGTGTGTGTGTGTGTGTGTTTGCGTGTGTGTGTGTTTGTGTGTGTGTGTGTGTGTGTGCTCCGTGGGATGCAAATTTGTCATCTAAATACAAACATAACCAGTAAGGAATACAATTTTGTTTTAGGGTTTCTTTTAAGATCGGGTTAAAATTAAAAGAATGATAAGATAAGGTGAAGATCATGGTTTAAATGTGTGTGTGTGTGATTATGTTTGTAGCTTGTTCGGCGTCCTGCGACCCTCTGCGTCACAGTAAATCAAAGCTGTGGCCAGAGCGGGTGACAGCGCCTGTATTAGTCTGCAGGCTGACCCTCTCTCTATGGGGGCATTAATTCTGATGTCTTTAAGCAGTTGATGGGTGCCCATGGCAATTTCCCTCATTTAATATTGTCTGGACAAACCACTGAAGTGTTATGGTTTGATCTTTTATGCCTCTCACAGTCCAAGATAAATACTTTGAGAAAATGGCTTTTCTCTAAAGGAGTGACATGCTCCGTCTTTATGGTACTTTCTTTGTTTAACTTGGTGATTTATTTGTCCACTAAAAGGATATATGGCCTATTCCAGACTCGCTTGGCCCTCCGTGTCCTCTTATTGTGTGTCCACACCAACTGTGTTTTCATTTAATGTGTCTCCAATGAGTGGAAGGAAAACTTCCTTGTTTTGATGTTCGTGTTCAATTTCAAATTATTACCTCATTTCAGTTGTGCTGCCAGACAAAGGAACAACAGGATTTCAAAATGAGCGAAATATTAGGATTCATAAATATTGCCAAAGTATCCTCTTGGTAGTTTTGAATGACCGCTGGCCCAAGATTGAAAAGGCTGTATTTATCAAAGTTAAATGGACTCCAATTTGCCATATCAGGTCCTGGAAGGAGATTTACTTCAGCCTTCAGCAGAAACACAACGTGACACTCCTGCCCTCCTCTGGATCAGCAGGAGTATAACAAGTGTTTACTTGCTGCCGAGCTGACATAAACTCTGTAATAATGAATATGCCCCCCGAAGGTTGGAGTGGTAATTATCACAACGGCGGTTTCTGTTAATCAAGTGAGCAACCCCACTGTTGTGACTGACTGCTCAATTCACTTTTTCATGCCAAAATATACTTCCCCTGTCACAAGATCAATCCCCCTTTTAATAGGAACTGCAAATTAGTTTTGGTTTCTGTTGAATGAATAAATGCATTTTGTTGTCAAGCTGCAAAACAGTTTGTGAGGATTGTGTCAGAGACCACACATAAAATATATAAGTGTACACATAGCATTATATACTGTTTGTATGATATTTTATAAGGGCATACAAATGGCAAACAACTGATAAAACTTCCTGCGTTATTAGCCACACTTTATCAGTTTGTATGAATGTGTTGTTAAAGCACAAATGTTATCCATTTTTCCAGGAGTGGCTTCACAGCTACATGAAGGGCTGTTTCTTCTTGGAGGATGATGGGAGTATCGGCTCTCTGCAGTACCAGCTCCACATCCCCCAGACAACCAACGTCTACCTAACCATCCAACCACTCAGCCTTAGTCGCGGACCAGGTACTGACACTGTTTTATCAAACACAAAAACAACAGTCATTAAAAAAAGTTAAAAAGTGATTACTCCATTGGCCAATGGATTATATGTTTGCTTGCTCCCCTGATTTGGGGGGGTTTAAATAAGGGTCAGGAACAGGACAGCACCTCTGGAGCTGATAGAAATTCTGGATTTGGTCCTCAGTCCTCCAGGGTTTAAAGTTTTCAGTCCTGTGTTTGTTTTTCTTGCTGTACTGCTTCCTCCACCACTGCTTCACCACTGTTTTTAGTGGCACACTGTGTAGTTGCAGTTTTAAAGATGTTTTTTGTGACGTAACATGAATAAAGTACCGCCTTAGTTATTTTCAGATTATGAATCATCATCTCTAAACCATATGTTACATTTTGTGGCAGCAGGTCAGATTTTGGAGGAAGTCTGTAAGATAGTGGTCCAGCTCAATGCACATTAATTTATGACAAACAACAAGAAGAAGTTGCAGCTCAGTGCATAGTATTGGACCAAGCAATAGCAGTTGGTGGAATGATGAAGGTAGCGAAAAGTCTCTCTTGTATGTATGTGCTTTATTAAAGGCAAAGATAAAAGCTGAAAACAGCTTGTACAGCCAATCAGAAAAGACCACATATGTACTTTGTCTTTATACTATACATTATATGAAAGATTTGTATGTGTTACCTTTGTATTAAATATGTGGTATTGTATTTGTTTGTTGTTTTATTCACAACACAGACAAAATGTTGTATAATAACATGTTCAAAAGCCTTGTATCTTGTGTTATTTTTTCAGACAAGCCGTCTTCATGGATGACCGTTGACACAGCTCTTTTTGTCCTGTCAGCTGGTGAAACCAAAGAGGACTCAACTTTAGTGTGTTTCACTGAGTCAAAAGACAAAGAAGTATGCTTGTTTGTGTTTTGAGACATGTACATATGCAATAACATTTGCTCATGCATGTTTCCTCTTACTTTGCTACTCCTTTGTCTCCCACAGAAATATGTTTGGAAAGGAGAATTGCATGCTGGGAATTACTACCTGCTGCCCTTCACTAGTGGCTGCAAACTAAAGAAAAGGAGCAAAAAGAGCCTTTCAAATAAACCTGTAGAGCTCGTCTATAGGACTGACACTGGAGAACTAGACCTCACCAGGGAGCTCAGGTGTGTGTGTGTGTGTGTGTGTGTGTGTGTGTGTGTGTGTGTGTGTGTGTGTGTGTGTGTGTGTGTGTGTGTGTGTGAGGACGCGCACGCAACTTGCCTGCTTCTTTGTCATCATTTTGAGTATGATAACACTGCACAGAGAATATTTAATTATCGAATGTCACTGACTGGTGGAAAGATGAACATGTGAGGCTGTCTGGGGACTTTTCCCTGTGTCGCTCCCTTTGTGCCACAGGGAGGTGCTGTCTGGCATCTTTGAGGTGATAGACCTGGATGGGAACGGTTTGCTTAGTCTGGAGGAGTACAACTTCTTTGAGCTGAGGACCAGCGGGGAGAAATGTGACAAGGATGCCTGGGCTGTCTGCAAAGGTAATCGCTTTTATTATGGCACTGCTACATGGGATGGCCAGTTTGCATTTATGTAAAATGAATGCAACAATGTATTGAAGGACAGGGGGGTCCACTTGGGCTCTGATTATTTTTATTGTGACTTGCAGAAAACTTTGATATGAGAAAGAACCAGCTGACACAGCAGGGCTTCATGGAGCTGAACCTGATGGAGGCCACAGAGAAAGATGGAGACCCTGCAGACCTTTGGGTCACCCTGGAAGCTATGGGCTACAATAAAGGGCTGGAGTTAGTAGAGGTGAGTTTACACATTTGCACCAGCACTAGTAATAATACACACATACAAAGGAAAAAGGCACCCAGGTTTCAGTATCTTGCTTAAGTCATTCTAACTAATCAACTCTTTTACCTCCCACTTGGTCAGGCTTGTCCATTCCAGATAGATGTACACTGTGAAGGCACTCAGCCATCCATCCAGCCACTCAGTTTGGACTCAGGGCCCAAGCTTCTGAACCAGGCAATCCAGAAGTCCATTACAGCCAGGACAGGGGCCAAAGCACTGAGGGGACAAGACAACGTCTTCATCTACACCTGCCGAGGAGAACACAGGATCTCTTCCCTCATAGCCAACAAGGTAGGTTCAGGAGTGGTCATTTGATTGTGCAAGTGGAGTTTAATTCTCAAATTAAGATATTCAAAATGTGACACGAGGACATACAGGTTCATAGATTTTTAGCTGCCTTCATAGTTTTAGCAGTTTTGCAAAGAGGCGAGTTCCTAGTTCAATGTGAGTGTCAAATTGCAATTCTCCCTAATGGCCACTTGGGGGGATTTTAGTCCAACTTTGAATGAATAACTAAGTAAAGATCTCAGTGAATTAGCTACTGTCTGAATTTATGAGGTGCTTTTCATGAATAAAGTGAAGAAAGTGGTTTGTATACACTCTCTCTACAATATATGGTTGCAAGACCATTCACCCTGCTTGTACTTGTTATGCAGTACAACACGCTGATTCTCACAGCAACAGGGGCTACTCAGAAAGAATGACCTGGTGATACAAAGGAACTACTGAAAAGTGAAATGGTAACATTTGGACAGATTTTAGCTGTTCTTCATAAAAATTAAGATATTTTTTGTTTCATATTTACTCTATTCAACTGTGGGGTATAGTACAATGTTACACATCTAGTACCAACATAATCTGAAGCTATGTCTAAACCTAGCAACAGTTTGTGATATGGATATATGGTTATCTGTTCATGAATAGTTTTACATTGATAAAGCACATAAATCCCCTTTTTATTAATAGAAAGAAAAACAGGCTCTTGTTTTAGACATTGGGGTCCTAATAATGCATCTAATGTCTGTTTGTGGCCGGCTGTTGCTCAAGAGGTAGAGATGATCGTCCATTATTCACAAGGTTTGGTGGTTCCATCCCCTGTCCCCATGTCGAGGTGTCCTTGAGCAAGACACTGAACCCCAATTTGCTCCCAATGGGCATGTTCACCACCCTCGGTGGGTGTGTATATGAATGAGTGAATGAGAGGGTAGAAAGAGCTATATTAACACAGTCCATTTCTCATTTTGCTGTTGCAGCCAATTTTTGTGTATTCCATGACTTTACATTAGGAAGGCCGTTCATAAAAGTCACCAATAGCCTTTGTTTTTCAGACCAACCAGAAAGTGACTGTCCATGTCAACAATGAGCAGAGCAGGAACTGCTGCAGCAGTAGAGGCATGAGTGTGTTTGCCGTCGAGGTGCCGGCCAGGACTAAGATGGTACGAAGTCTACCTGAGAATCCTGTCTTTCTTATAATGACAAGAATAACATAATAAACCATGACTTTTAAAATATTCCATTATGGATTTCACACATACAGTTAAAATTTCATTCTGATGAACAACATCTCTTTAGATGCTACAATGTAATGAAATTACTATATAGTGTTTTGAATACTAGTACAAAGATGTGTGTACTGTCTTCCAGGTGTGCCAACATGTCCTACCCATCAATGAGAGACAGGACTGGACCTACAACTGTGTGGAGACCATACTACCCTGCACGTAAAGCTGCACTCCCATCTCTCATGCTAGTGACTCAGAGACGTGATGAGCAAAGATGATTTACAAATTAACAAGGTCCAAAAGTAATCCTTTTCACTTCTAGAGGGCCAATTTTAAGCTAACCTGTGAGTTTCATAATACCCAATATGTCAGTCAGGGGCTGAGATCCTCTGGTTGCTTGTGGCCAGAAGCTTGAGAAGGCTGGTTCAGAAACTCAGTGACTGGATGAGTCAGAGGTGTTTACTAGTGATGGCAGCAAGAGGTGATCACATTTTTTGTTGTCTTTTTATATATGATAGAATTTCCTTTAACAATAATTCATATTTTACATATACACAATGCTTAGATAAAGGGTTAAATTGCCAAGATGACACTACATATTTCATAATTCATCCTTTAAATGAAAGCTGTGGTCTTGGTGAAGTGACAGTAGATTTAATTCAATTTTCAAAAAAGAAAAAAACTCCAACGAAGTCTGTTATTGTGTTTGTTACTTTATGTAACATCAACATAGATTTTGTCATAGTAATTTAAAATGTTTTGTAATGGAGTGTTATTTGCCATATTTTAATAGTCTTTGTATTTCAAGTCAGATTTAATCATAAAGGCCAAAACAAAATGCGGACAAAAAAACCTCTTGTGTTTTTATATTTTACTTTGAAAAGTACTATATCATGTTCCCTGTGTAATTACATATTATTATTACCACAGATTTTGTTATCTCTTTGATTTGCATTTTTGAGTGCCACCCTTCATTCCACCCACATTAACATCTTGTTTCAACAGGAAATACATGAAACAAAAGCAGATGCAGTTTCATTGTGACATCAGGTCCCTGTGATCAGGCAAGTTTTAAGGGTTTGGATTGTTTTCCGTGGAAAGTCACTACTGTAGATTTGGATGCATAATATCTTGAGAAACCTGTATTTCTTTCAGCTCTCCTCCATCACAGCAACAATGGTGGATTTGAACATGTAGTTGGAATAATTTTTCTGCAAAAACAGCTGAAGATGTATGTCTTTCAGACATTTAGGCAACATATATCAGTTGTTTCCATGGTATTTCATGGGTGTGACCCATGCCCAGCCCAAAACTGGTCTGAACATGCAATTACTGCACATTGAAATAAAACTTTGTAAATGCTGTTGAAATAATGATAATGTGTAACCTTGATGTCTAAAGAAACTTTCATTTTTTAAACCAGTCTAGTTTTAACCAAGACATCTTTTGACCTGATAGTCATCAAATCAATGCTTTCTAAATATTATTATGCATTTAAATAAAGGATTTTGCCCTGGTGTAAATACAGACAGTCTATTACAGCCTGAATTTTAATGTGCAGCTATTGGTCAACACTCCATACTCTTAATACAGTATGAGGCTGTGGGGATTTGGGATTGGCAATGAAATGCATTCCTTTGCATTGCGCTCAGTTCTAAACTTTATTTGCCCTTGGCCTTTCCAGTTGACAGCCATCTTGACCTTCTATTTATATCTCTCAGGCCATTATTTGCCCTTTGACTTTCTCTGCTGAAACAGTAGAGCCAGCTAAGTAAATGTCACATGGCATGTGAGATGTATTTAATGTCCCGAGCCTCAGTCTGCTCTTCCTTTCCCAACACAGAGGTTTAGTAACTCTTGGCTGCTGAGGGCAGTTGAGGTTCAGGGTTTATGAACCAGTTTCTAACTTTGTGTCTTTTTCATGCTGTAATTTTATTTTAGAACTTTTAATTCAGTATAATTTCAGTGACATAATTTCCAGACATTTAAGCAAAATTTAAGCAAAACATGGGAATATGGTATCAATCACCTGTCAATATCGTGTATGTTATACCAATACTATAAATTGATAGATGTTTGCATTTCTTCTGCCCTTAAGGCTGTTGAGAGATATAAATGTGTGCACATATACACTGTATATAGAGCAACATATTAAGGTGGAACAACAGGCTCCACACACAAACACATATACACACAACACACTTTCATGATGGAAGGTCTGACGTTAAACTTTGTTCTGTTTATGATGATCAAACATATGGTGACGCAACAGGCAAACAGCAGTGGCCTGAAGTGAACTATTTCACAATATCCTCACTAATTCATTCTTTCACTCAAATATAGCGTGGAATTACAACACCTTTCTCCTTGAGTGTTTTCAAGAGTGGCTTTGCAAATAGTGTTGACTTCTTAGAGAATAAGTGCTTATATTTACTTTCAATGCTGACTTTTTAGCTTGTGTTAAGTTTTGGACAATAAGCCTTGCAGTCATTGACCCTTCTGTGAATGAGACTTGACCTTAAGGGTACAAAAGTCGGCACAAGCAGGAATAAATGTGACACTTTACAGATCCTTGATTAGGAAGATGTGGATTTTCTGTATGGAGGTCAAGACTGCAGTGACACACCATAAAAGATTGTAAGGGCATCAATGCCTTGCTCAGGGGCACTTAAAGTATAGCTCACCCCACAAAAAATGTGGATCTTATATAGTATACACCTCCCCAGGCTCTCCATGGTTCCAGAAAATGTTTTATATTGCTTTTGAAGGCACCCAAACAAAAGACAAAAAAAGGCTGAAAATTTGTGTGCTGCATTATCTGAGTCTTGAATCCAGTCATGGCCTCATAACTATTTTCGCTATTACTAAATAAAGCATTTCCAGTTAAAAACTTTGTTATGCAAGAATACGCACAACAAATTCCGCTGTGAGGACAGACTGGCTTCATTCAAATAAATAGAGGGCCTCTCTACCATCTCATGTCAGCAAAACTGCCATAAATATTGGCCTATTAAAAAAAAATATCTGAGGGTGGTGGGGGGTCGAAAGCAGACATGACTTCAGTACCAATAAAATTCTGGCTACGGCCCTGTTTACTATTACTTTACCATGCTGCAAAATGTTTTATTCATTTATTCATTTGTTTGTTTGTTTGCGATACCCAAATACGGATGAAAAATCACAATAAACCATAATTATCCGTGAGACCTTCATGTTATCCAGTATGAGGAGATCCTCCATGGGCTCCTCTTGCCCTTTAAACTGAGGAGGCGGGGCTATGAGGGGGGAGTTGTCTGGTGTGTACGTGTGGCTGCTCTGCCGCTGCAGTCGCCTCCTCATCGGGACAGACTGCGGATCACACAGGGCGACCAGAGGTGCTCATTGGCGGGTCAAAATGGTGAAAATAACGACAGTGAAGACCAAGCCGTACACGGACCAAAAGCCCGGGACGAGCGGCCTGAGGAAGAGGGTGACGGTGTTTCAACAGAACCAGCACTATGCGGAAAACTTCATTCAGAGCATTATCTCTGTCATCGAGCCTGCCGAGCGCCAGGCTGCCACTGTGGTGGTGGGAGGAGATGGGAGGTTTTTCATGAAAGACGCGATTCAGTTGATCGTTCAGATTGCTGCTGCCAACGGGGTCAGTAAGAGAAGGCAACATTGTCCACCTTTGCTGCCCCCCATACCTGTGTGTGTGTAACGTTAGCTAACGTTAGCCAAAGTTAGCTAAGATGCAGACCCCTGGTTAGCATGTCAGCTAACAAGTTTACGTCAAGCTCATTGACAGGTTTGACAACTGTAGTCTTCAGTAACGTTACTATTCTTACTAAGTTACTCGGATTTACTTGATTAGTTATCGACACTTTTGTACTGTTATGGGTTAGCGTAGTGTTGGCTTTTTAATGAGCACACCAGGAGACGTCGAGTGACTTGTAACGTTAGCGAATTGTAACGTAACGTCCGTTATTACTCAAAAAAGTCAGTAATAACCAACATGTTGTGTATTATTGTCAGAGTACGGTATTGCATGCGGTCATAGGTGTATGCTAACGTTAGCCCCATTCAAGAATTTGCCAAGGGGTCAAACACATTTTATCAACTTTTAATGATTTAGGCGGCGCGCCATTATAAAATGATTTCCCGCATTCTAGAAACAATGTTGGAGCAGCGTTGGCATCCCTCCCTCCATTTGTCATGTTTCAATTTTAGATATTTGTTTAAATGTCACAAAGACTGAGTTCATGAAACACTATTTGACAGTTCTCCTAAGGTCCAGGACAGTGGACCTTTAAGGCTATGCAAAAAAGAAAGGTGTCATTTTCACTCGTCTGGTTTTTCCTGCACTGTCTCCGATGCCAGCTTGACCGCAGTGATCTTTGGGAGAAAGTGCATGAAGGAGGCCACGATTACCTTTGACATTTACTGCTGCATACTGACACTAAACGACAACTCATTTGCTTCAGCTTGAGGATGACAGTATTGATTTACTGGATTTAGTCCCTCACAGTTATGTAAATGAGCAAAAACATGTTTGATTGTTGTTGCAAAATGAAGAATAGCCCAACGTTGTGTTGTTTCATAATAAGCTAAGATGCTACTGGCTGCCTTCACTCTGATGCTACTGACACGATTTTAGCCAAGAGGGGGGCGTGACATGCAACGTGCAGCCAGTCACGTTGCTCTGCATATGTGTGTAGCATAGATGGGGCGATAGCACATACAGTATGTTTGCGTTTAATTGGACATTTTACACATTTTACTACCCTGTGGCCCAATATTAACCCTGTATCCCCTGTGTGGTAAATATAATTGAAAGGATAAAGGAGCCTCATGGTATTTGCACAGGACATAATGTTTGCTGTCTAGACTGATTCTTATATCCTATGAGATAGTCTATTTTGCAGCTACTGCAAAGCAACACTTGACATTGATGCCAGTAGGTTGAAGTTGCACAAAGATGTTTTATTGTGCGCAGTTTCTCCACAAGTGGTTAATGTTAGGTAATGAAGCTGTGGAGAAACTGTCATTGCCAAAGCTGCACAGACAGGGGCACTTCTGTTCATATGTTTGCACAAAGCTAACCATTGCATGTTTAAATATAGGAATTCTTAGGCTGAGAGAGTGGCACAATTTTAAAAACACTCAGAAGATATACTTATTCCCTATTATGTAACCCTTCTTTTCATTTCTATGTGCCTATATTTAGAAGAAAATGAAGCAATTCCATCTTTAAATTAGATTCTGACTTGTTGACACTTGTTGACACATTTAGGAATTATTGGGGAGTAAAAGTGAAAGTTGACAAATATATGTGTGTGTGTATATATATATAAATACAGATACTCCCAAATATATATATATAAAATAACAAAGCATTATTATTATTATTATTACAAACACGAGATTGCATCAGTATCTCAGTCATAGCTTCCACTCTGATTTACAGACTGTCACGGTGACTGTAGCTGTGGTAAAGATATGATATACTTTGTACTATCATCAATGGTAAGCCATGGCCAGGGACGAGGAATAGAGCCCTTGCATACTCGAACACTTGAATCAAGGACTGCGATTAGAGAAAGGCTCAGTTCACTAACCCTAAATCTTTTCGTTCGGTTGCCAACATTTAGCCCAGCATTTCTCTGCGTTTCATTTTACTCTCTTCATCTTTATGTGTATGCATGTGTTTATTAATCTGTGTGTCCCTGTGTATGTATCTTCCCTCCTGCAGATTGGCCATCTGGTGATCGGTCAGAATGGCATCATGTCCACCCCTGCTGTCTCCTGTGTGATCCGCAAGATAAAGGCCGTTGGTGGCATTATCCTCACAGCCAGCCACAACCCTGGAGGCCCCAATGGAGACTTTGGCATTAAGTACAACATCTCCAGTGGAGGTAAATGGACACTGCATTGTGCAGCCAATGAGCTTATAAACCCAAAAGACCTCTCTCTACTATGTTTCATCTCAAGCAATGAGGATACATGAACATTAAGGCATTTTTGGAACTTTTTTTGGGCACATCATCATTTGTATTTGATACAGTATATTTGTTACTTAATTTCTAACAAACCTTTGACTTTGTCCCCAGGACCTGCTCCAGAAGGCATCACAAATAAAATATTTGAGATCAGCAAAAATCTGCAGGAGTATCACATCTGTCCAGAGCTGAAAGTGGATCTGTCCAAGATCGGCAAACAGACCTTTGAAGTTGATACTTTCAAGCCCTTCACAGGTACAGTGGCATAGAGAACAGAGTCCTGATCTCACCTGAAAGACAATTTATTGATGAGAGTTTCTTTGCTGTCAGGGTTTAAAATAAATACTTGCAATGTGCTGTTAAGTGTTAGTTTGTCTTAACAGCTTCCTCACTGCTCTTAAACATGATGTAGTAATCTGGAATAATGCATTAATGCCGCTGGTGACTCTGAATCTGTCAAACACCCATAGAACAAGTTTTACCAGGATGCGATGAAAGTTAGATAGCCACCCCAAAGTCTTTATCTTGACATCTACTGCGATCCTAATTGTAGTCTGTTTCCTCTTTATTTCTGTCAGTGGAGATTGTGGACTCCGTGGAGGCCTATGCTGAGATGCTGAGGGGCATCTTTGACTTTGCTGCACTGAAAGAGCTTCTCTCTGGAGCCAATCACATCAATGTCCGCCTGGATGCTATGCATGGAGGTAGGAAACAGCGCAGCACAACTTCAGACTTTTTTTGATTGGCAGAAAAACAATAGATTGCAAAGACGGGTTTGGACTTAAACTTCAGATGGTGGACACTGGGGTCCCCGTATTAAAAAAAAAAGTTGAAGGAAATATTTCTTACAAACAGCAAAAAACTATAAACATCTTATAAAGGAGTTGCATTGTTTATTCTTTAATTGGTCTCTTTTAAGACTGTCTTTCTCCTTTCAGTGGTTGGTCCTTATGTGAAGAAAATAGTCTGTGAAGAGCTGGGTTCTCCTGCCAATTCAGCAGTCAACTGCGTCCCTCAGGAGGACTTTGGAGGCCACCACCCCGACCCCAACTTGACCTACGCTGCTGACCTCGTCAACACCATGAAAGGAGGAGAATATGATTTTGGCGCCGCCTTCGATGGTGATGGCGTAAGTCAACTTTTTTTTTGCAGTAAGATTATTTTGCAGCAGTTTAATCAGACAGTATATTGGAGAGGGGTGAGAACAGGGTTGTGAAGTTCTTGAACTGAATTTGAATCCATGATGTCAGCTCACATAAAGTGAATTTAATAAACTCTGGTCTATTAAGTTTTAATTAAAAGTTTTTCCTTTTTTTAACAGGCTAAAGTAATGGGCCTGAGTCCGAGAGTGAAACTAAATCAAACTGATTTTGAGTTTGGCACAGCATTTAATGAGGACAGAGAATGTTTTGATTTAGCTTTTTTTTTTTCCTCGAGCTTTCCCACAGACGCTTTTCATCTGTTCAGTGAGAGGAACAGCCCAACTTTTAACATAACGGGGTTGCTAATAGAGGAAAATATGCTGAAATCATTAAGCCATACTAAGTAATTTTTTATTCCTCTGCTACCTTCAAAACTCATAATGAGACAGAAAATGTTTGTGATTTTTGAGATACCATTTTTGGAGAATATTGCATTTGCCTCCACGTGGATTCAGGCGTAAAACATCATCTATGGGGATTTAATATCTCCTGCAAAAAAAAATACTCAGGCAGGGGGCAGTCTCTAAACTTTTCTGTTGCCAATTAATAACCATTTACTTCAGCTCAGGAAACTAATAAATGTCACAGTTTCTATCTCCCATTTTTGACCCCTGTTTGTGTCACTATCGCAGGACCGTAACATGGTGCTGGGTAAACACGGCTTTTTCGTGAACCCCTCAGACTCAGTGGCTGTCATTGCTGCCAACATCACCAGCATCCCTTACTTCCAAAAGACTGGGGTCAAAGGACTGGCCCGCAGTATGCCCACCAGTGGAGCCCTTGACAAGTAAAAACTACACAACATAACAGCCAATCTAAAGTTTTCCTTCTATGGTAAACCGAGAAACTGCTGTTCTAGATCAGTTACAGATCAGCTTTTTCTAATGCGGTTTATTGTGTGTGCCAATCTGTTTCAGTGTGGCTAAAGCTCTGCAGATGCAGCTGTACGAGACTCCAACTGGCTGGAAGTTCTTCGGAAATCTGATGGATGCTGGAAAGCTTTCCCTGTGTGGGGAGGAGAGCTTCGGCACAGGTGAGTGACTGTTGTCATATTTATGTAGCCAGAACTCCAGTGAACGAAAGCAGCGCACCTCATTCACTCAATCATTCATGCCCTCTTTTCTCCCTCTGCTCACCGACCAGGCTCAGATCATATCCGTGAGAAGGACGGCCTGTGGGCGGTGCTTGCATGGCTGTCAATCTTGGCCACCAGGAAACAGAGCGTGGAAGAGATCATGAAGGATCACTGGCAGAAGTTTGGCAGGAACTTCTTCACCAGGTCAGGAATGATCCCTGTGGAACAGTTCATGAAACATGAGCTTGAGTTCTGAAAGAGGAGTGTTTCAAGCTGCCTGTGGAACAAATGTTTTAAAAATATCTATATTGCTGGCCCCAAGGTTGGTTCAAACAGTTGTAAATGGAATGATGCAGGAATGTCCTCTGATCAAATTGTCCTCTGGCGCCTTCTAGTGGCAAATAACAGAACTTCAGCCTAACAAAAACCCAGTCAGTCAGTTCATACAGCTGTTTTAATGCTCTTTTTATTTTTTTTATTTTTTTTTTTAAATGTTTCAGATTTTTCTTTGATTATTCTGACAAAATCAATATTTTGTCTAATTTTGAAAACAGGGAAAATCTCAAAGTAATAAAGTGGAAACTGCTCATAGCGATCACAGTTACAGTCATCAACAAGTGTGTATGGGGAAAGCACCTGTGGTTTTAGCCACCCTTGTCCGGTGGATTGATACTGCTCAAGCACATAATGTCCCTGTAATGAAACAGTTATACTGTAATTTGAAATAGTCAATGTTCAGTAAATAGCAAAGCTGTCTGTTTCATTACTTTATATTCACACAACTAACACACAAATGTCAATTAGATGATAATATGCATGAGAAATAAAGAAAACATTAAGAGTGATCACCTTGACCTGGACAGAGGTGATCACTAGCGCTTTCCACTGTAACTTGCAGAGACCTTAAAAAGCCATAACTCCTGTCACCTCAAACCAAAGTTAAACTGATTATCTTCCCATCAAAAATCACCGATTGTGAGTTGTTTGAAAGTTAGAAGCCAGATTATATTTTTAAAATCAACCTTGTCCAATTTCACATCCAGGTACGACTATGAGGAGGTCGACTCAGACGCTGCCAACAAGATGATCAAGGATCTGGAGACAGCGATGTTTGACCCATCCTTTGTAGGCAAGAAGTTCTCATCGGGCGATAAGACTTATGAGGTGGCTGTCTCTGACAACTTCGCCTACACAGACCCTGTGGACGGAAGTGTGTCCAAAAACCAGGTGAGAGGCTGCAAGGCAGAGCACATTCAAAGTGTACTCTGTGTTCTTTCAGTTTTTTCATCAAACAGCAGATGTAGTCCATTACTGAGATGGAGATCTGTAAGTGGTTTCTACAGTGTTGTGCTCAAGCTCATGTTTGAGGGATGCTTGTTCGGTCAGCTTTTTTAGCTAATGGAGCACGTCACACTGTGAATCTGCACAGTTTAAAATGAAAGAGCAAAACTGTATCAAATGAATTCAAAATTGAATGAATATGTGACAAAGTCTTATTGAAGAGATTGTGGCCTATCAGCATGTAACGGTGTTATTACACCTCGTAATTCTACTTCCACGTGTTTTCCAGTTACTGTGTGTTTTCATTAATCATAATCTTTTCCCCGTCTTTCTCTGTTCCTCTCTCAGGGCCTCCGGATCATCTTCTCTGATGGTTCTAGGATCATTTTCCGTCTCAGCGGTACAGGCAGCGCGGGAGCAACCATCAGGCTCTACATAGACAGCTATGAGAAGGATCCCCAGAAGATTTACCAGGACCCACAGGTCAGGACAATAAGGAGTTATTCCAGCTCGATCCAGCGAGAGAGACTAGACAATGAGGTCATCAGATGGGAAAATAAACACTTGTGTAACCAGCACCAATGAAAAATCACAGAAAAAGAATAAGGATATTAATTTAGTGTGACACCTCACCAAGGTTAAAGCGGTCAAAGTTTAGCTCACATGGGTCCCAGAACCCTTCATGCTGGCTGGAATGATCTGTAACCTGCGGCTCGGCCAGCTTGCATTGGGTGGAGCCCTCCTAAAACGAGTTCCAGAGCTTGTATTCAACGTGGGAGATGATGGAGATGTTTGGCCCAGTCTTGAGTTATGGCAGATTATCAGGGCCAGAATGAAGAGAGGGAAACATAGCACGAGGGAGAAATAAAGCGCGTGAGTTCCAACTAGACACTTCATAAAGTCGTTTTGACTGGTGAGGACAGGGAGGTGATGTAGAACAAGAAAGCGAGACAAAACCGAAAAAAAAGGTGAATGAACGTTCTACTGCAGGTCTTTATCGTCTTCAGTGCTCACACACCATGAACGAACAGATAAGAAGAAGCATATTCAGAATCTTAACTTGACAGATAAATGGCCGGTGGGTTAATGGTTCAGTTGGCTGACTGTGGGTTGGCTTGATTTACACATTACGAGTGTTGACTTTAGATATACGCAGGTAGTGACGGAAAGAGAAAGCACTTTGCGCAACATTTCACATCACTTACAATGGCACTTGTTTAGTATGTTCAGAATATTCTTCTTCGGTCTGGTTTGCTTTGGTGTGTTAAATATGGCCATTATATTTTGTAAAGTCCTCTAGTGTAAACCTCCATAAAGTTGACCGTACCAGTGTCTCCAAAGCTAGCTTTTGCCATGTTTCTGTTGTCTATGTAATAGTACACAAACACATATATATATATGTATATATACATATATATATATATATATGTGTGTGTGTGTGTGTGTGTGTGTGTGTATGTGTGTGTGTATATATATATATATATAAACTTCTTGTATGGATGAAACAAACAAGATACATGTTAATTAGTGAACTTAAAGTGTTGATGAGTGGATTTTGTCGTCTTTAAACTGGGGATGGGCATTTTACGTAACTTCCATATGAGAGTTCTTGTATTAAATTATTACAATGTACTCGAGTTCTTGCAAAAAACATTAAAATAGAATTGTTAATTGGCCAACAATGGATAGAAATACAATTTGAAATTTATTAATTAAAAGACCAAGCTTCAATTAGCCAATTAAACAATACATTTAAAGTTAACTGTAGAAAAATCAGCAAACTCATAAGTTAGATAGATTAGATTCGGTGCTGGAGGACCTCCAGGGTCCGGAACTGCATTCCTCCCATTCAGGTCAACGTCTACCCGGTTAGCACAAGCTAACACACCAGCAGTGTTTAACATCCGACACCGAGCGGTTTAACAGTCCAAACAAACTTGCACTGACTCCCAAATGGCTTGACTTTGACGTTAAACCCGTTAATAACCGTTAGGTAACAGTGTGATGCTAAGAGTTGGCCCTGACAGTTTGTGTGTGTGTGTGTGTGTGTGTGTGTGTGTGTGTGTTGTGTGTGTGTGTGTGTGTGTGTGTGTGTGGTGGGGTGGGTGGTGTGGTGTGGGGGGGCAGACCCCCCACAACTGTTTCCTGGTGTGAAGCTCACATGCCTGTAGCAGTAGTCTGCTTAGTGTCCAATGATAAACAGGAGAGAGCAACAGTGGGGTAGGGAGGCACTTAGCAAAGTAATATGCTGAACGCAGCTCAACAATTACATACGATTATTTCCATATATATATATATACAATATATGTTAAATAAATGATGAGTCCACACGAGTATTTGAGGACCTGAGTACTCATGCGAATCCCTACTTTAATCAGAGCCAGAATAGCTATTTCCTCTGGTCTCTATTCCTTGTGCTAAGCCAAGCTGACTGGCTGCTGCCTCTAGCTTCACATTTAGCGTGCACTGCACACGTGTGACATTGATCTGCTCATCTAAGTCTCAGCAAGAAAGTGAATAAGTACATTCCACAAAATGTTGAACTATTCCTTGATGTGTAGTAAAAAAAGGACTCTCAGTGAAACAGTGTAACAGGTTATACAAGGCTGTAAGAAAATGCACGAATTGCAGGATTTGTGAGGACAGCATGACCTGTGCGGGAAATCATATGTTCTTTATGTTTGTGTTGTCTCTTTTTGCAGGTGATGCTGGCTCCCCTGGTAGACATCGCCCTGAAAGTCTCTCAGCTCCAAGAGAAGACTGGTCGTACTGGCCCCACTGTGATCACATGATTCCTTTGCCGCACTGCCTCCACTCACCCTCAGCAACAGGATACCTCCGCTCTCTCTGGGGTGAAGCTGCCCTTGAATGCTGTCTTGGCTTCAGTTCCTGAACCTCTTAGAAACAGAGCTGGATGAAAAAGGGAAACTCAACATGCTGGTTATATACAAGAAAATTCATGAGGTATGATATATGTTACACTGAAATATACCCACTGCCATTGTTTAGTGTTTCACTGGAGTATTAATATGCTGTTTTCTTGAAAAAAAGGGAAGAAATTCATCTGAGGGGTCAGATAATTTATCTTGACATATTTCAAGTGACCTGCCAGATATATAGACATTGTCACACATTAATATTTTGTTAATGTGATTTAAAGAAAACAACATTTAAAGATTCAGTAATGGACTGAAATACTTGAATAGAGTGTGCCTCATGTAATTTCTGAAACCATGTTTAAAAATGTTATTGTCCAGATCTGTTTCTAAACAATGTCGTTAGATGGAGAAACCATAAATCAGCAATCTAGAGCAACCTCACCCCACATTTTCCTTTCTGACCTGGTGCCTTCCCCTCCCTCTGTTCTCCAGAACCACCAAAATAGCCTCTCAGCCCTAACCATGACCCACAGCTAAAGCCTTGAGAACTAACACGTACACCATTAATAAAATAACATTACACAAAAGAAGTATTGTGGTAATGTTTTAAATCCGTCTCATGATTTTTGTTTGCTGAATATTTGATGCATTCAATTCATACAAGGATATAAGGAAGCTTAATACATTCATTTAAGGACAAAAAATGCTCCTCTGTTTTTCTGAATTATTTCAGAATTATGAGTAAAAGTTTTCATGTGGAAAAAAATTCTGCTCTACTTTTCTGAATTAACGAGGTAAGTATATTTTTAACTTATGTCAGAAAAATTAGCAGTTTTTTTCATGAAAGCTTTTCTTATTATTCTGATACAATCTTTTAATGTAGAAAAACTGAGTGGATTTTTTAATGAATGTTTTTCATAATTCTAGGGTAATAATCTTGCTAATTCAGAAAAAAAAATAAATTTACGAGATTTTCATCATGTTAATTAAGAAAAACAGATTTTTTAAATAACTTTTTTGTTTAGAGTAATTCTTATATAATCTCGTTAATTCAGAACAATGAGAATTTACGAGATTATTATCTCATTACTTCAGAAAAACAGCAGTTTTTTTAATATGAAACCTTTTTTAGTAATACTGAGATAATAATCTGTCAATTCATAAAAACAACAGCAGGGCAGTTTTTTTCTCAAATCGATGCATTAATTGATGTCTGTCATCGAGGTATTTATATATACTGTACCTTTCCTTCTAGAAACCAGCTGGTGCTTGACAAAGTGTTCAGCCCAGCTGTAATTACCTTAGCAGACCTGGGTTTAGAAAAGTGATCATCCACAAGAGAGACTGAAACAAGAGTGTGTAAGGTTGTATTAATAATGGCTTATTTTCAGACTGAGAAATTATTCTAGATAAACGCAAAACGCAAAGATCCTGTCCTGCAGCGGGTGAGCCAAGTCGTAGGACTAGCCTCCCGGAGAATAAAGTGCTTTGAAAAAAGTCAAAGCCTCTCCACAGACATTCCTGAGGCAAGCAGAGAAGCATTAACTGATGTATTTTCTTCCTCCCTCACAAGTCCTCTGGTGTAATGAGATAGTCACTATAATCCTGATTAACGATTACAGTTCTAAAGTGTCAGGAGGTCGGAGGATCCCACAGGCTATATCTAAAGGCAAACAGACAAGAGCTGAAACACATTTTTATTTCTTTTCTGCAAGCGCTTCGAAATGTCGTTTTTCACAGGGGGAATGAATGAATGATGTTAGAGACTCTACAGGTTCTGGATTGGTGTCAACTTTTTCCTCAAACAACTCCCATATTTGGACGCAAATTGGCTACAATTAAGTTAATAGGAGTGAGGGTGGAAAATCAGGTGCACCCACGAACAGCGCAGTGAGCGCTCCGTGTTTCTCACTCTGAACACGAAAGAGAAAATTGGCCTCAATCACAGATGGCACATTATTCGCCAATTTCTGCCACGTGTCATTCACTCTGACAGACACAATCAGCTCGACCTGTTTGCGTAAATCACCCCAAAACACATGGTAAGCAGTAAAAGTTCCTGAGCTGGAACTAATTGACCGTTCAAGTTGTATTTTCTCACAGCTATTTGAAAAGTTTGATGTATGACGAAGTAACTGCCTTTCCCTTAGTTTTACTGACACAAGCTTCAAGACACATATTTCAAATAGCATTGTTGGCCATTAAGACCTAAATCAGAATTAATGTTTCCAATCTTTTATCTGTGTTTACATTAAGATTGGGGATAAGGCTTTTAAGACTTATTGCAAGCCTTCAAAGACACAGTCTGTGGCATTTGGGATGTATAAGTGCCCTAAACAGTTCCTCTCTATTCCCTCTGGAGTCGCACTAACAGGGTGGAAACTTTTTCATGCTGCATTGTTCAGACCCTGTCAGGCTGACACAGTGCAATACATAATGTGTTCCTCTTGTTCTGCTCGTAATAGCTTACAGGCTGTATTTGGATTGGCTGTCATTACATCAGGTAATCACAATAAAGCTTACATTAAGCCGGCCTGGCCCGTAGCTATTAGATGTCCAAATGGCTTTCTCTGGAGCTGGCATGGAGCCTCATGTTTTTAGAGCGGCCTGTTCATTGCTCTCCTGCAAGAAGAGGGCAACGCGGCGTACAAAGACATCATTCTCAGAGTCCTCAAACAAGAACTCTGTGCAATCAGGTTCCTCTGGTTCTTGTTTTTGTAAGTCTTTTTCTTTGCTTATGCACAACTTTCTGTGTCAGGTGATACAGTATTGGAGTTAGGAAAGCTTCCATGGCACCTCACTACATTGAATTTTTTCATTGCAGTTTGTCTCTTCCAAAACTAATAAGTCAATTCTCATTTAATGTCATCACTTGAGAACTTTAATGGCCGTCAGAATGAGGCCAATAACGATCGGACACTAAGTTAGAAGGATTACAACATCGTTCTACGGGAAGTTATGATGGTTGTCATGGTTGAAAATAGCTTTCTCATGAGCTGCTGGGGCCCCTGGTACACCCGCTGTGTACATTTGCACAGTAAATTTGGGCTTGCTGTGTGAGTAAAATACATTTGTATTTAGGATTATGTACCAAGTAAGCACAGAATGAGCAGAAATATTGAAGGTCATAAAATTAGTTTCTCACACAGGGCCTCCCATCAAGTTGGGACCATCTGTAGGTCCTTATCATTTTGATATTATGCTTCATAAATATTAAAACGCATTGCACAGCTGTGTGCCATTTTGTGGTTTCCTTATATACGATACAATGATCCATCACTGAGGGGCAGTTGCCTGCTTTGTTCATTTGCTGCCGCGGACTTCACCCCCACCTCAATCCAAGCAATCCAAGACATCATGGACCAGTTTGTCCACTCAACACACGGACTGATGTTTGCCATTCCAACCAACCTCCAGTGAGACTAAAAACATCAGGTGAACATCTCATGAAGACATCGTAAATAAGGCTTTTATGTAACTGTGTTGTAATGCTTTTTAATGTTACTAGGTTTAATAAATCTACCTTGTATTTGAAACAGCAAAATACACTAACAGAGTGGGTGAAAAGTGATCTCATTACAATACATAAACCTCAACATTACATTAAGCGTTGATAACAAACGTGTCCCTGCCTAGTGGTTAGCATATCTACATAGTCCCAATTAAAAGCACATTCCATTTGTAGTGCTAAAGCACAATGATGTTGCTTTCCTGCCTGTACATAAATTAATCATGTTTACTTCCAATCAGACAGTTTGTCCTCAAAAGTAAAGGTAGACTTTTTTGTGATTTTTTTGCAAAGTGTCCATTTATTGTACAGGTGACATGAAAATCAGTATATGCAACTCAACTTGAAATGACACAATCTATTATTTGGACTTTTTATGTGCTGTTTTTAAATTTGAATGATGTTTAGCTAATTGAGAACTTAAACTAGTCTCTCTTTTTAAAACAAGATATCACTTCTAACTCATCCGCTGGACGTGAACAAGCTCTGACAGGGTGTGTGAGACTCACAAAGTCTGAGGCAAACCTTAAAAAAAACTTGGCATTAATGGATGTAGAGGCTCCGCATGAGTCATCACCATTTTACACTCTCAGTTTTCAGGGTCTGGGGCAGAAGTGTACAGGATGATGAGTGAGGCCATAAAAACTGCTCAGCAACGGGATGAGACGACTGTGAACATTTCTGACCACACAGTTGAACCGAGCGGCGTGGAGTTGAGGCTGGCTGGTGTCCACAAGGCGCTTCGTAGCTTCTCATTCATTCTTCCCCTGGCTCCCAGTCAATATAAAGACAATTATGCCAGGAAACACCACACTTCTATGGCCCATTGTCCTTTGTGTGTTTGATGGAGAGACCATTTTGATTTGAGATGAAAGAGAAACTGGATGTTGAGGCTTTATATTGTGCCAGATATACTCACCGTTTTCTAATCCGTTGTATACTGTCGGCAGGCAACAGGGCAATGTGTTTTTGTCCTGTTAGCGTGATGTAATCTTAAACAACAAAAATCTGTTCTCGCCTTATTTATCCCCATTCCATATGTGCTGCACTAAAAATATAAACAAAAGAAGAAAAATGCAGTACAGTATCAAACACAGCGATGTATTGTGTGTTACATGTGTTCAACTGCAAGCAATTATTGTTCTGCTGCTTGAAACTTCACATATTTGGAGGCCCTATAGAGAAGAATGGGAGAAGAATGAAAGAATGACAGGCCTCTTTCAAACAGTTGAGATGTTCCTTTATGGTGTATGTAAAATAGAAAAAATAAATAAATATTAACAAACCATTCACTGTTTTGTTACCATAGGATAAGTATTACCAGTACTGGTATGTTTTCCATGTATTTATTCTTGATGTCTCATGTGTTTTTTAAAACATATAATGGGATAATATTAACAATTTAACATTCACAACAATGTATATTCATCTTTTTTTATTTCATAAAAAATATTAATTTATCTTTATCTTTGCATAACTACCTTAACCATAAAAGTAACATTTAACTGTTTGGTTGAGCATGGCTTTCGACAGTAAAACAAAAAATCTTACTTCTGAAATTATTTCACTGTTTGTAATGGATCAGATTAAATATATGATTTCACATCAATGAATGGTCAGATTTTTTAAAAATGTATTAGTAAATAGTCCATTTTAATTTCATTAGCTTAGCTTCACTACCTGTACCATTAAAGGACAAAAGAGACCCTACATAAATCTATTCAGTAAGACCTCTGAAACTTTAACATTTCAAGAAATATTCCTAGAACTGAAAAGGCAAATTATTTAAACACACAGCGACATCTAGAGGATTTTTCTAGCATAACGTACCAAAACCAAATGGTAGAGATAGTTCAGTCAGGTTGAATTAATTTTTCTTTTTTTTTTTAGATTATTTTTTGGCATTTTTGCCTTTATTAGATAGAACAGAAGATTGATACCTTGAAAGGGGGAGTGAGAGGGGATGACATACAGCCAAGAGCTGTGAGTTGGAGTCGAATCCGCAGCCACTGCAGCAAGGACATTGCCTTATAGTAGTTGCCTTTTGATGTAGTGAGTCAAAATGTGCTCTACCAAGCAGATGAGCAGACCATTAAGGGGAAGCACTTACCTATTTTCTTGAAAAGGTTTTGAAAAGTTGAATTGCTTTTGCAGTGCTCTATGTTTGCTCTGCAAAACTGCAAGTGTAACACATGAGTTTTGCCTGCTTGCAGCGAAGATTACCTTTCTTTCTTCAGTATTGGCCAGGAAGAGTTTCCTCCATTTTCCATTTGTTGTTTATTAGCACTGACTGCAATATGTTTCAAAAGACACCCCAACAGTGCAACAGGCATTTGAACGGTAAGCCCTTAAAAATGCAATATGCAGTACAGTTAAACTGGGATTTGAACGGAGATGGGTAGGTACAAAGGATGCATTGAGGCCAACATTATCTGTCAGCCATTTAATGATGTCTAAACTGGGATGGAAACTGTCTTGAGTTATTCACTGATTAAAGAATGCGCAAAATGCTAGCACATTTTCAGACGACGGCAAGGAAAATCAGATTGAAGCGCATATTATCAGAGTCATTTGAGGATGTGAAGGAAACAGAGACAGAGCAAAAGCTGTGGAGAAACCTAAAAACGCTGAGTAGATGTGGCAGAAAGGCCATCATCACCCTCATCTTTTCATTCTCTTTTATTGACTCAGACATCATTGCCAGCTTTGTAACAAAGGGCCTCCCTGTCCATGTGCTGTGGCCGCTGGAGAAAGCCTCGGGGATCTGCTCTTCAAAGAGACCTTCAGAACCCTAATCCACTCCACCATGAAAGTTAGATGACTTTCACCATGCATGGTTGCAATTTTAATAATCATATCCTACTTTAGGCAAAATGAAGTCGATAGACATCAAGGAGGAAAAATAGGCCAACGTCAGAAATAATCTTGCTACTTGATCGGCCCAGTGGTGAGGTCTTCCCCCCTCCGAAAACTCCTTCCACTCCTCTGAGGGTCCTTATTACAGAGAAAACCACCTAAACACAGCTTAGCTTAAACTCATTTGGCTGCTTAAACAGCAAATTTAAAGGGGCGCCTCAGCTGACATGTGATGTGCATCACCTCACACGTTTCCCCAAACTGCAATCAGTCATGCCCAATTTCATTTGCTTTGACAGTTATTTAGAGTTACTTTGTTTGAATTTTCTCTCCGCGTGATATCGCTGGAGCACAAAAGCCCTTTGTTGTCTTAATTGAAATGTTATGTGAAATCATACACATGCCATGTCTGCACATGCAATCTTACACACGTTTGGCATGCCTCTTTTTTTCTGCAGTCCAAAAAAAGCTAAACTAGCAAGAGCCCCTCAAACCACTGACAGTCATTCAAGTTACAGACTGCAGTTTTAAGAAATTAGAACTATGAGTGTACATGTTTCAATATTAGGTCTATTACTCAAAATTCAATGAACTCAAGAAAAAACTAGGCTCGACACTAACTTTTAAAAGTAGTCACCAGTCTGGCAACCAGACATCAGGTTTTGATTGCCGCAACTGTAAATATGGTTGTCAGTTTTTGTCAGCTTATGTTTTGAGTAACTTATGTCAGCTTGATAATGAAAATGTGAACATTAAAGAAAGTTTGGAAGCGTTATCATTAAAAATTCTTTGTAGTCTGTGTTTCATCTGACACTTTGCATGCATTTTACAAGCTTTGCAGATACATTTTTTGTCCAGTTCAAAGATAACGGGACACTTTGGCTCTCAAGACTTCACAGGTTTCCTTTTTGTTTTTCCTTTAGGTTCCTCTGGTTCTTTGTCTGTTGAACCAATTTGCACATTCTTTTGCAATGCTCATTTGTGCTGTGAACTTTTCACCCCTCAGTCAAACAACCTAATTTGCTTTGCCATTGTCTCCAAATTAGATGTCTGTGAACACACGGGTGAATACGTAAACGTACATGCAGCATTGTCTTAATATCACTAATGCAACAAAGATTTTAAAAATATTTGTTCTGGGGTGTAAATTTTGATGTTTACTGTCCCCATTTTTGTATGTTAAAAAGTGTTTGTAACTAATGGGCAACGGCTACTTTTGAGCCCTGTAAAATCTGTTCTTTATAGGTCTGGTCTTCTGGATTCAGGAGGATCTGTTGGCTGAAATTATATATTTCATTAGTTTACCTGCAAATAAGAATCGTGTCTTTGTTACCTTAGAATGAGCTGATACGTACATATGGAGCAGGTCCTCTTCCACGGAGTCTGCCATCAGTTTCTACAGTAGCCCAGAACTCAAAAATCATACACTGGCTCTAGATGGGGCCATTTCCTTTGGCATACAGGAGGAGTTTCAATTCTGCGACCTAACCACTAGATGCCACTAAATCCTACACACTGCACCTTTAAAATGCCACTTTTTCAAAATCACAACCTCTGGTGTGAAAGAATTGTTACATCCAACCCATTAAAGTGAGATTGAACCCTCAATCATCATTAGCAATTGAACTGCAGTCTCTATTTATGTGTTGAATTGCTTGAATCGGCCGCAGCCATGGTTTTGATCAGAGCTTTTGGCAGCTATCGTAAAACTGCTGCTTTGTATCCCTCAACTCTCACAATCACCATATTCTTAATTTCCTCAGTTGACGGTGGACCAGGGACACTGCAAAGATGTGCTGACATACAGTATACAGTAAAACAAGAATTCTTGAACCAATACGGAAGTCTATTGAGCAAAATTTGGAAACACCTTTATGCTATCTGGTGGTTGCAGGAAGCGTGTGCAGTGCTATCTCGAAGCGGTGGTTAGCAGCATCTCTCCAGGGATGACTGTTAGTGTGCAGGGAGAGGACGGGAAGGAAGGTTTTGATTAGTTCTAAGGACGCAGCTATGAACCAAGTCCTGGACCCCGGGACTGACAAGCGAAATCAGAGGTGAAGTCCTGACACTTGTGAGCAGCCCGCTACACCCTCTCTCAGATCTTCAATCGAAAGTAATCCCGTCTAGAGCATTATTCATACATGCTATTCCTGTTCTCTGTAACAGTTAAATCAAAACATACTTCAGAGAGGATGATATTTCCCTCTAATGAGCTTGGGTAGGTCACAATATGGGAGAACCGGAGATGCTAAATTGCTACCATTCTTTTCCTGCTGTGGTATTAGTCTGTCAAAGTGGCCTGTATGTGCAGACACATGCAGAGACAAAGTGTGTGTCAAAACCCAGAAGTGAGCAGAGTAAAATGAAACAAGGTGTGGAGTTATGGAGGGGAAGGTGAGGTGGGTTAATAAGACTTTAAGGCTCTGGAATTAATAATCGTGTAACGGTTTGTGTGCATAGTGTGTCATTTTAGTCAGCATGTTTGCAGGCGTGATCGTTCTCTTCTCATTACACTCCATCTTTACAGTCTTTGTAAATGTAATGCATGGATAGAAATTAAATGTTCTCTGTGTTACATATTTTGATATGGTTTCAATATGGTGGTTAATTCATCTAGTTATTATAAAAAGGTAGATCTACTTGTTAAGTCACTATCAAAATGTCAGATCATCTAATCAGATGCATCATTACCAGATAATCCAGAAAGATTAATTCAGCTCCATCAACAGCTGATGATTAATGTACATCACTTTGGTCTGTGTTTAGTCAAATGAGAATATGGTTAAAAACAGGCCTGCTTTCATATGCTTGGGTGGTGCTGGTCGGTCACGGTACAGCGGTACAACGCAATGGCATCATACTGGTTTCAATACAACTCAACAAACCAGATACTAAATTACAAAATGCACAGTCTAATAAATTATGTAATACATCCTGTACACTTTTGCTGAAAAGTCAAGTCTGTATACATTTTCAGAAATATCACAAGTGTAACAAAGTATACAGCCATGCTGATTTCACAAGTCACATTCCCTGATTTTTTCATTTCATTTCCTCCCTGTAAATACTAGACCTCGTAAAATCATGCGCACCAAAGACAGCCCAAATAAAGTGGCTGCTCAGAGCCCCTCTGCCTGAGGGAACTGACAAGCTTTCTGTTGGGTTACTTAATTCAACTTTGATCATACTTTAGATATTTGAAGATGCACCCCTGCTGAAAAAAAGCAACTTTGCCAGCTTAAATGGTAAAACTGGTTGACCAGCTTGTTTGACCAGCTCAAGGTATGTTTTTGCTTGATTTTATTGGTTTAGCTGGTCATATCATCTTGTGGTGTTCATTCTAGTTGGTTTATCCATTGAAGATCTTGTAAAATTGAAACCATATCATTGTCCTTTAATTGGAGCAATAACAGTGTCATGTTACATTACTGAGGACTGGCTGGCAAAAAATAAACCTACTGTAGGCTAATTTCATTGAAATACCAAAACTATGCTGTTACCAACAAAAAACAAATTTTACAAATTAGCCACAGCGACTCAAGTCCAACTTTCAAGTCAACTTTGTCATGATGTGTTATTGACTTGTCAATGTTCAGTACGAGGGACTTGATTTGGGATGTACCTCTCTTGACTTGAGACTTGAGTGCAAAGACTTGACACTTAAGGCTGGTCATCTTAATGTTCATTCAATAGCTGCTCTGAAGCTTTTGTATGCCGTGACCATCTGAAAAAAAAACAAACAAACCCAGATTTAGACTTCCAAATGGACTTGTTTCAGACAGTTTGGCATGTCTTAGTAGGAAAAGCACAGGTGAAATTGATAACATTAATGATGGCTCAGTTCTATTAAGTGTGCCAGTAAGCTCTTACAGTGAGCCAGCATGTACAATACCAGGACCACCAAAAAATGCTATTGACTTTTGGGTCCTGTACACTTTCAAATCAGCTAAATGTTTTTTATTTAAACAACAACAACAACAACAACAACAACAACAACAACAACAACAACAACAATTTTTTTTTTTTTTTTTTTTAATAATAATTACTTTATTCATATAGCCCCTCACAAAAAACAAAAACAACAACAACAACAACAACAACAACAACAACAGCCCACACCAATAAGAGTAAATACAATTCAAAGAATATTAGCAGTAAACACGAAAATAATTGTACTAATAAATAATTGATTTAAACGCAATCAAGACAGAATAAACAATAAATCCGAAGACAAACTGAGATAGATTAATTAAAATAGACATCACATAAAAGCAGGTCTGTAAGTGGGTTTTAAGATGAGTTATTGAATGAAATGTTTAAACGTCTCTCTGACAGTTCCTGCAGTGACCACAGGGTGGCGACACGTGGCTAATCAGAGCCATGTGGCTGCTGTGGGCACGAGCCTCTCCGGTGAAGTTTGTAGGAAAGATTGCTGCTCAGTTTGAAGAGAGCGACAGAGAGGGGGAAAGTGTGCTGGGCTCCAGCGAGGAGGAAAGAGACACACACCAGGAGACACGGACACAACTTTCTGCCCCACTCTCACTTTTTTTTTGAGCGTTTTGATGCATTTTGAAAAAAACGTCTGAAAACAAGAGTTATCAAGATACCTTTTTGATTTTTTTGGAGGGGCTCGAAATTACATTTTTGAGAGAAGTGGATGTGAAAAGCGGGCGAAGGTTGTAACACAGAGCCGGAGGAATGTATCCAAGTCGGGCAGCGGCGAGCCGGCGTCTCTGGAGATGTCCAGCCTGCGCTCTCTGGGTCGCCCTGCTCCTCCACAGCGTCCAGGACCTGAGCGCGTCCGGTGAGTCTCAACACTTCTTCCCTCGCTCCGTGCTCAGTCCCTGCTGTCCCCCTGCTCCTCTGCTGGCTTCCCTCACTCTGCGGTTCATCCCAACACGCGTGATTTCGACAATATAACATGTCAAGCATGATGAAAATTCTCGTAGCGCGCTCCTGTTGTAGCTTTGTAGTGACTTTATCACACAGTTTAAGTCATGCATGTGTATGTTAATTTATTTGTAAGATCATTCATTTGTTTTTGTTTTTTGCAACTGAAATCATCTCACAAATGCCCTCAACGTGTTGCTCCAGCCATGTAATGCAGAGGTGTTTGCCATCATTCAGTCTCCCCTCTCATGTAAATGATCTTTGGTTTTTAGATTATCTTCCTTTTGTCATTGTGAAGCCTCTGCACGAGGAAAGACTTGACTCCGTTGGCACACAATGGAAAGGCTCTTAACTCGTCAGCTGGAGAGCTATTGTGCTCCCAAATACCCCCTTCAGTGATTCTGGGTCAATTCAAAGATAAGAGATGGGTAACGTTTTAATTGAAAGGCAAACATTTATGAAGCATTTAGGTTTGACTGATGGTAACAGAGTAATGGCTGTGGCAGGGTGTACGATGATGCATGGACAACTTTTGGAAACAAAGGCCAGACTATGGAAATAACTTAATTTCTTATTACAGTTGTGTTGTTTTATTTGTTTGTCCACTGTGGTTATAAATAATTAGGCCTACTGTATTTTGAGTTTTACTCATTTTTGCTCATTCAACAATCAAAATAACCATATTTTCACCGTCTTTTCCTCCACATAGCTGAGTGTGTGGTATTAAAGAAAGCATGGCCTGATGGTATATGTAACTGGCCTTTGGTTGACTAATATAAGTATGATTGAATTCAGTTTGAATTAAATTTGAATTGTTTATGAAGCCACTCGTGAAATGCGTCAGCTTTTTTCCAGTGCTAGGTGTATAGTATGTATAAAACTATCCTCCCCTTCCTGATGGGTAGTGATGAATTATCTCCGGATGGTTTTTTGGGGTTTGTTTGGATTATCTGTGTCCTCCTTAAATCCTTTTGGCTGTTATTTATGATGGAGGTGTACAGAAAATGCTGCGTTGAGCGTAAAGCTTTCTGCGAATGCCATTTTGCCATCTTTTTCCTCTTTATCTTTCTACCTCTCTCTCTTGCTCTGAGGCAGGGAGGAATGTTAATCCACATTACTTAACTGGATGAGTCCGCTGTATCTTCTTCAAATGGAGTTTCATGATCGAATATGGAGCGGAGGAGAGCCAAGCCCCTACTTCATATCTGAAAACAGAGAAATAAAAGTGACTCCCAGAGTATAGAGGCAGCATTTACCCTGAAAATTACACTTCATATGCTAATACGTATGTACTCCCTCCCACTGAAAAGCTTGAGCTTCTGTCTCTCAGAGATGATCTGCAGCTTCTCCGTATAATGATTTTGATGCTGACTTTCTCACTACATTCAAATAATTGTGTTTTTATTGTAGCCTTAATGGTCATGGACAAGAAAATGACAGTTAAAGGAATTCTTCACCCTGAAATTATCATTTGTATATCCGTTATTCACCCAGTGTTAGGCTGAAACCATTAAAAAAATGTTTTTCTCTCATGCCTCAATGGTGGACAAAGAATCAAAAAATGCAAAGAATTCTTTATGAATTGAAGTCATAGGGGGCCGCGTTTAAGGACAGCAAAACTATATCAATTAATCTGTTTACAAACTCTCACACAACTCATGCAGTTCAATCCAAGTCTCATTTATCCAGGGGGACACTCAGTACATCCCAAAAGCATTTTTGCTAAAATATTACTAAATAAACAGTCTCGGGCATGAACCAGCAGCACGTCTGTGCACTTTATGCAGAAGTGTTTTAAATAATATCAAAATGCATGTGTTTGGGAAGCGCCGGGCATACGACTGAATAAAGAAGACTTTGATCATACTGCAGACGTTGTGTGAGAGATGGATGGATAGATATGCTGGTGTTAAATGTGGATCCCTATGACCTCAATTCATCAGGAATGTTCTCAGTTTATGGATTCTTCATTCTTCAGAGATCATTTAGGGGTGAAGGATTCCTTCAGGATGCTTTGTTCTGACGTTGCATCCACAAACTTAATCTTGTATTCGCCACCAATGAAGAAGCTCCGGGATATGTTGGGAGATGATAACAGTGGCAGTCTTGTCTCTCCTTTGGCTTGCTGTAATGGGAATGGGCAGAGAGGAACAACAGTGTAGTTCAGCTGGAGTCAATGTGAAGAGTGCAGTACCATGTGATCAGTGGACATAATGAGACTGTATTGTTGAAGCATCTGAGCAAACATGAGGAGTAAGAAACTAAAAGGCGTGGCTGTCTGTCTTTATTTACTGCCCTACAGTTTACTTGTCAGTCTGTGAGCGTCCAGTCAAGAGGTCAGGGGTCACGTCTCTGTGTCTGTGGTTCAAATGTGCAGGCTGTTCTCACTCACTGTTCATAATTATACCTACGAAAAGTATTTCACTGTAATTGATATGAAACCCATGGAATTGTGAGCCAGGAGACTGTAATAACATGATCTACGCACTGCAGGCTGTCCTCCTTAACAAGAGCATAAGAGGAAGTCAGGTCACGTAGTTTAAAGAGTGACGGGATGGTGGATGGGTCAAACAAACACAGGACTTTGACCCAGGAGACCAGGGTTTGTGTCCCCTGTGAAACTAAAAATCAGTGTTATTTTACGTTACGTCATCATGTCATCAAATTATGCCCAGTGATGATTATTTTCCTTTTCTCAACCTAACTGGTGGGGGCGCTGATTTACAAGGCATCATGGTGCTAATTCATAAGCTATTGTACGAACTGTGTGCATAACTTTTTGTAATATATGACGCATGATTAACAGGTTGAAATGTCAGGATTCCCAAGAACAATCAAAACTCCCCCTGACCATAGTAAGGGAACTGGTTTACATTGCAGACTTGACAAAGGATGTGTAAACCAACAATATACATTCATGTATGGTGTATGTATTTTCAGGGACTCTGCTCTCAGTGGCTTAATGTACAGATCATGAGATTTTATAGGCAATGCTCCACTTGCAAATCATAACCATCCGCCTCTGGAGGTCTTTTCCATGCATTTGCACACAATTGGAAAAAACTGAAAAACCCACACGAAGGTCGACATGCCTGAGCATTTTTTTTCCAGCAGGAATCTGTCTTTGCCAACTGGCTTTATTCTTAATCAGTTAACCTGAAATTGAACCCAGATTTTGCAACATGGAAGTCATATTTCTGCTGAAAGCGACAAATCAGATTTCCACAGCCCAAGTAAATGCACCATGTATTTAAACAGATAGGCACAGCATCTTTTTTTCAAAGTAGTCACTGTCGTTCCATCTCTCGACCCCTGCTTTTCAGCTCCAAAGTACTAATCTGTGACATGTTCATAAAAAGAAATTGACGGCAATGTTTCCTAGCTATATAAACTGTGTAAATGTTTCTGAACATAGGACATTCACCTCTAAACATAAAAGGTCCTGTGCAGGGCAGCGCCTATGTGAAATGTGTTTAGAGTTGCATTTAGCCTTTTAATAACACTCAGGGAGGCTATAAATCATGTTGGGTGGAACTGCCTCAGTGCAGTTTTCAACAGGACACACTGTTGACACTAAAGGCACTTCACCCCTGGAAAAAATCCTCAGTGCTGCAGACTGAGTGTGTAGGAGCTTGTCCTGCTCTCCCTGCTACTGAGATGTCTATCTGTACTGTTATATTTCTTCTGGCATTTCTTTGACTCATATTAAGGGAGCATTTTTTAAGGAGTTGAAAGAGATGTCAAAGTTTATGGTAGCACTTTCTTTATGCATCCTTGTAAAACAAATGCAAATCAGACCCTCCCTTAATGATTTTTGCTTTGCTTAGTGCGTCTCATCATCACAATATTGATTTAATTTTTCTTTTATGTGTGACTATATTCAGTTTGTCAGTATTTTATCCAGATGCTCTGGGGAATGTTGGTCTCCATCATGGTCTGAGTGGTACATCTTCCAGATAGATGACTCCGGCGTGTTTAATACTCAACTCCCACTCTGCACCGTGCACTAACTCAGGCATCAAGTGGTGTGCATCCCTAAAAGCCTTTGGCAGACACAGAAGACTATGGCAGGAACTGTATGTGTGAAACAGATGTATGGTCTTTTCTCGGAGGAGGGGGGTGGATTTTTTTTTTTTTTTTTTAGACAGTTCAACTCCATTTTGAGCGTGTGAAATGGGGAGAAAGCCTTGGACATTAATTTAATCAGGACATAGCCATAAATCATACGCTCCAACTCTGTTTTATGTCACTGATTTAAAACATCAGTGTGTAAACCACGTCGTGCACTGGCAATTACCTACTTCCCACTCGTTATTAAGCACATGTGTTTGCCAAGGCTCGGCGTTCCTCAGTGTTGCCATAGGGCAAACACTTTGGAGAATATTGTGTGCTAATTGTTTAACTGATGTAAAGCCAGTGGACAATTTGCTTTAAAGGTCCCATATTGTAAAAAGTCAGATTTCCATGTCCCTTTTTATTATAAAACTAGCATAGGTGTTATAAAAGTACTGTGAAAGTGTCAAAACCTCAATCCACAGAGACATGCGCAGAGTGTGTTTTCATAAACCTTTGTCTTAAAACAAGCCATAACGACTTCTGTGAAGTTGTGATGTCACAATTACACTATATAGAGGCCAAAAGTGCTGCTAAATTGCTGTAACAGTCATTCTCAGCTGCGATGAAGGTACAAAGACGCAGAGAGTGTGAATGTTAAAGACCCAGAAACACTGACCAATTGGAGTAGACTGGACTGTTTTGGGAGGGGGGACTTAAAGAGACAGGCGCTAAAACAGAGCATTTCAAAGGGTGAATGCAGGTACAGTATACTCAAACAGATAATATGAGAAAAAAGAGTGTTTTTAAACATTAAAGCTTATAAACATTATCTAGTAGAAACACAAAATACAAGTATAAACCTAAAAGTGATATCTATATGGGACCTTTAAATTATTTAATTAACATAAAGATATCAAATAACTAATGTTCAGTGCTTTTTTCCCAACTTGTATAGTTTTTGTCATCGCTCTTTTGTTGTGGTTGTTGTTTCTTTAGCAGGACTACCTCATTGATTACTACAGAATTCACAAGATATGAAGTTTCCCTGTGTGAAGTTAGTAAATGGTACAGTTGTTTTCCATTGAGTTGCTGGCTGGAATGTTCTGATAATATGTCGTCAATGCTTGGTTGACAGAGGAATTTTGAAAGGAGAGCCTGATTTTTCTTTTTTTTTTGTGGATCTGCTTGCTGCTAAGTCAGCCAAAAGCCTTTCTGTGAATGGTACGAAGTGTAAATTCCCTGCATTTGGGTAATATTGGCAGAAAAATGCTCTTATTTCCACAAAACAGACTCTGTGGAGCATGCTTACTTTTAAGCGGTCAGAGTCCCTCTGAGAGGCAGCGTTTAATCAAAGGCTAAACACAGTTCGCTCAGATCCTCGTTGGAGACGTTTGATAAAGTTTCTGCCACTACAAACTGTAGCCAAGCATGAAAAACCCTTTTTCCTGCAATTTAGTGTCTGCACAGGAGGTCAGTCTGTTAGGGGGAGAAAAACCTCTGCAGGGTTCAGGGAAATGTAGCGGCGGATTAACAAAGGGAACAGAAAACATTGGTTCAGGTTTTAGTGCTGCAGCTGAGAGGCCAGTGTGTAGAAGACAGTGTGGCACTTCAATGATTTTAACAGTCTGCACAAAGCTGCAGCAAGGTACCATTAAGTATTAGTCAAAGTGCATGGTACATTAATAGGCTAAAATTATACTTGCCCCTGTTCTGTATGCCGGACTACAAATTAAATAGCTTTCTATACCTCCTATTCAATACTCTCTATGTTGATGTCTTTCGACTGCTGTCTGGAAGACAAATTACACCCGCCACATAAAAAATGTTCTCTGCTGTACTTTACACGCACAACACAATGAGTCCTTTGCTGCAGTTGTAAGGCAAGCTTTAAGTGCGAGAGCATGCTGATGACAAAGTGACACTTTAATGAGTCTAATGGAATAAGCCACACATACTGCATATCAATTTCCCATATGGACTTGGCACAGTTTAATGTCAAGGACTGCGGGGAATAGAGCTGGCTTAAAGAGCTCTAAATTTCATTGAGACCACTCTTCATTGCAGTTTTATCAAATTACTACTTTGCTAGTGTCCTCCTAGCTAGCTATGCGCCGGTATTAATATACAAAGATTATGCTACATTTCATTTAATAGGGGGTGGGATGAAACATGGCTTTTTAAACTCCTCTATATGTGTCAGAGTAAATCTTTTTAAGCCATGTTTGCATTGCATTAAGGACTTCAGAAACCCCCACTGCAAGCAGACGGGCAGATCTCCGTCCAGCCACAATTAGGTCTTTGTACAACGCCACGCTCCTACCAAGGTATTAAATACCCCAAACTTTATGTGCTTCTCCACCAAAAATATTTACTTTCCCCCCCAAAATATGCATAGCTTATCAGATAATGGACGATCTTGTCACTCTATTAGCTTTATCCCCCAAAATGTCTTAAGGCAGCCTTTTTTTGCAGCAGCAGCAGGTCATCTTTTTCACAACAGAAAGTACGCAGCTGAGTAGTCTGCCGAAGTCTATTGTCACTCACACCTAAAATCATTAACTTTAGCGTTTGCTAAAAAAAGCTGCAGCACAGAAGCTGCTGGGCAAGTGAGCCGTCTGCGATGTGCCGGACGGCATCAGAGAAACACTGATTTTTAACATGACACCTCTTTAATCAGTGTATTTGCTGGTTTTAATCACATAGTCCATTTGTGTTGGAGGGAAAAATCTGCTTTTGGTAAAAAACCTTCCGAACAATAAACACTGAAGACATTCTGACAAGGAAGTTTGCTACCTGCAATTCTCACTGCTAGATTCCACCAAATCCCCCTAAATCTTACATGCTATTCCCTACTTTTTTTTTTTTTTTTAAATTGCAACATATATTTCAAATAACTTAAGAATCACAATATCAGATTTTCTTCAGCACCATTCAGACCTAGCCTGTGCCTATTCTATAGTACGATTTAAGCGAGTTTGAATGAAAAGGACATATAGTGCCCCTGCCTCCAAAAAATAACTTCAATGTCAATGAAAGGTCAGAAACTCTAATCAAGTCCATGCTGTTTTTGGATACAAATGATATGCGTTTAGAAAACTTGTTTATGAAATTGTCCCGCAAAGTATGTTTTCAGTTGCTCTCATAGACCTACTTTCTGCCCGCTAGAGGATCAGAGGATAGTCAACCCCTCGGTCACCCCTCTACCATCAGCATGCCATCAAAACTCCTTGGCACTCTTCTTATCTGACTGGCATGAGACAAATGCTGGCACTATCCCCCTGTTTTTTTTCTCTCTTTCTGACTTTCTTGGCTATATTTTGCCTTTCTCTTTCTGTCTCTCTCTCTCTCTCTCTCTCTCTCTCACACACACACACACACACACACACACACACACACACACACACACACACACACACACACACACAGTCCCTTTCCCTCTCTGTCTGTATCATTCATTTTGGCTGTCGAGTGGCTCCTCCACTTGGCCCTTGTTGCCTGGCTGACTGACATGCTGCTCTTGGCTACGCTTTGTGTGTTTACTCAACAATAACTGAGAGCGGGGTGGCTCCACACCAGCTCCCGCTCTCTTTGGAGACACAATCATAACGACTCACACAGGCCTTCGGTAATGGTTCGTCAGTATTTAGCATCTTTGATTGGAGCGGGAGGCGTCTTTTGTGATGTCAGCGGGTGCAGAAACACTTAAGTTCATTCATTACAGTTATGTGCTGATTATGAACAGGATGTTTAGTCATAATTTGGCTTCCTCAGTATCAGTCTCGATATGTCTTTCGGTCTCCACGGCTGCTCTTTCGCCCACGTG
Source organism: Plectropomus leopardus (assembly GCF_008729295.1). Classification (NCBI taxonomy): domain Eukaryota; kingdom Metazoa; phylum Chordata; class Actinopteri; order Perciformes; family Serranidae; genus Plectropomus; species Plectropomus leopardus. The sequence goes on from NC_056465.1 coordinate 12,726,308, forward strand.
GTGCTGTGGTTACGCTGCGAAACCATTGGACCATCAGCTCCGCTGAGACTTTTGTATAAACTTATCACTCTGCAGTTATTAATACAACATCATCACATGTATTTTCTCACAGTTGTGTGATTCCAAAATGATTCTTGGCAGCTACATCATTAATTTTTTTTCTTTGTCTGTCTTTTTTTTTCATGCCTCTAACCTACACATAGAAATAATGTAAATAGCACATTTCTGCTGTAGTGCTGTGTAATGTGGAAAATGCTTTCGAATACAAACTTCAGTCTGCTTGTGGAATTATTAAACCAGATATGTTTGGACTGCAGGAAATTGAATTTTACGGGGCATCTAATGATTTGTGTTCAGTTTGAGTCAACTGAACCCTTTCTGAATGTGTGTGTATATATAGTGTTGGATTTGCTTTGCAGGGCTCAGGACTGATTTGTGGTTCGCCCTCTCATTTAGTCGTTCAGGAAGTGTTTTTGTTTGTGTAACATACAGCGAGAAGTTTGTTTGGCTGTTTTTGGCTTTTATTGGTTTTTAATTACAATCAGTAGCAACAGAAACTATAATCCTGTTGTAGTCTGAAGTTGTGGAATTCTGTCTTTTGAAGATTAGTTCCTGCAAATGGGTTTTTAGTTCAAAGCTGCCAGTTTAACAAGTCTACATTGGCCACCAAATAGATTTGGGGATCTGCTAAAGTAATAACAACAAGATTGTGAATGTATAAGCCTTTTTTCCTTTCATTGTTTTCAGCAGGGGTTCAAAGTTGAGATGTTTTTTGAGCTCCTTTTAAACCTACACGCTGAATCTGTTTGATTAAAGGTCCAGTGTGTAGGATTTAGGGGGATATATTGGTAGAAATGAAATGTCATAGTATATGTCATAGTATCTTTTCTTTATTATATAATCACCTGAAATCAAGAATCGTGTATTTGTTAACTTAGAATGAACCATTTATATCTACATAGGGAGCGGTTCCTCATCAACGGAGTCCACCATGTTTCACTGTATTTGTTTCAGTAGCCCAGAATAGACAAATCAGTCACTGACTCTAAATAGGGCCGATCACCCTTTCTGCCTTTTTGCATCTGCCACCGTAGTTAGCCGCCCCTCCATGACAAGAACATCAGAAAAACACAGATTTTTCCCTGTGAACCTGCTTAAGTCTGTGTTTTTAGGTTTAAATCATTGAGTCTGTTTGCTTTGTAGAGGAAGAGACCTCTGTGGATAATTTGTCTCCCAGTAAAATCTCCCAAACGTATGGATTTTAGAGAAAAAAGGGGAGCCCAGATCAGCAGATGCTACAATGACAACTTAAGGAATCCTAACTGCGAGGAGTTTCATCTGGTTGCAATCTGCAATCCTCACAGCTAGCTGCCACTAAATGGCCTTAAATTTTACACTCTGGACACTTGTAGGCCATATCTCACGTAGATTATCGCCCACGGAAAAATATTTTTTCTATGGACTGTGTGTAGATCATGTTGTGTTATCAAAGAGGTGCGATTCTTCTGTGATCCAGCTCTCAATGTCCGTCCTCAGCCACCCATCTGTGTGCAGGTTTCCAGACAATAGTAAAGTGCAAGCAGGGAAGTCTGCAGTGTTGCAACAGATCTTAAATTTATTGTTCCCTTCACGGGACAAAGATGAAGCTCTCCCACTTTTTGTCCTTTTCCCATGAGAGGAGTCGGTCTGCTGTGGGCACTGACTGCATGTTTGTGCAATGTGTTTTTTCTGCTTCACTGAAAATGTTTTGCAGGCTGGAGTTGTGTGTGTTTCAGCTTTGAGGTGTTGTTTTACTATTATATGGGATTTATGGTAAGTCGTAAACAACGATCCTTCTGCCTTCATCTTTCTCTTCATCTTCTGTCTGCTTCTTTTTCCTGCTGCATCACTTAAAGTTTTTCTTTCCATTTAATTTCTCCATATGTTTAAACTTTTGCTAAGCCAAAAATTTAAAAAAAGGCCAGCAGCAACACTGTCAGCTGAAGTGCATGCTGTTTAGGCTTGCGTTAGGTGGTGCTCCAGTGAAAAGTAATAACCATAATTGTAGTTAATGAGGGTATGACTTCATTAACAGTAGCTTGAAATTGAAGTGTTTCCTGTGCTGCTACACTGCAGAAATCCACCCAACAACATTATGCTTGCTAAGGCATCAGTGTTATGATGACACAAACAGAAATCCTGATCTACAACAACAAAAGTGAGAGTAAGCTGTCTTTTTAAAAACACGAATTTTGGGGCAGTGTTGACATGGTCTCAAACTGTGTTTTAACATTCATCTGCATGATTGTGGACATGACCTTAACATGTTTGTTTAACCAAAGGCTTTGCCACATTGTTCTCTAAACAAGCTCCCTATTAACCAGCAGCTAGTGTTTACCCAACCACTTCATTCACACACAAAAGACTCAAGAGGGACTGCCTTCAACTCGTGGCTCGGTCTTGTTGTTCAGGGGATCTCAAACTTTCACATTATGCAGACGAGTCCTCCTTTTGAGACTATGCTGACAGAACTGGTATGATTGCTGAAAACAAGTCTATTTAAATGTCAAGCACGGCTGTAAATTACGATAATGTTTAGGGACAAAAACTGTGACAGGAATAAAAAAAAAAACAGTGACTTTGCACAAATAGAAAAGCACAAAACACCATAATAAATTTAAATGGAAATTCCCTTTCTATCCATTCTAATCCTGTGTTGACCACACTGACCGAGGAATCCAAAGTTAAAGGTCTCCCTGGCTGTAATTCCGAAGTACCGTGAGTTAAATGCCCATCTAGCAAACCACTGCTGGCGAACCATCTGCATAATCCAGCACTGACCGAGAAATCATTGCCCCTGTGTGGCGTTAGACACGGTCAGAGATTGTCTCATTAATCAGACTTTGTGATAGGCCACAATGAAAAAGCTTCAATGATGCAGTTAGTGTCTTGGTAAAAATTTGCTTCTTGCATTTGGATTTCTCAAAATGCTAGTGTAAGGTAAAAAACAAAACAAAACTCCGCCCCTTTTTGTTTCAGGTACTAAAGTTGTGAGTCTCAACACCCATCATTTTGGCAAAACCTCAAAGCTTTCTCACAGTCAGGGTAAAAGCCGTTACCATACCCACATAGCCTCTTAAATCCATTTATTCTTGATGGCCTCACCATACGGCAGCTTCTTTCGAAGGCAAAGTTATTGACTTCTGTGCAGTCAAACTATCCAGAATTGTGGGTCTTTTTTAAATGGAAACAAGCAAGTGAAAAGTATAGCAGGACGGAAGGATGCAGCCAGACATTTTGCGCTACTGACTGTCCAGATGTGTTAACCAGAGGCTTGTAGAATCACTGAGGGAGTCCTGCGTTTGGAGTCTGAGCGGCAGTTGGTTTTTGTGGGGAAATGTGCAGGAATGGTAATAGATGGGTATGGAATAGTCATAGGGCAGGAATCTGTCCTTGAGTAACTGTGACAAAATTTATGCCATCTTCATCATCACCGTCTCCCTCTCATTCGCTCTGAGACTTAAGCTCATATAGCGTAACTCTGTATTTAACCCGGGCGGGCGGAAAGGAATCTCATCAAATGGGACGCTCCCACCCAGGAATTCATACATTTATCCTGTGGGATGCTGAATGCCGCTCTTTCCCTCTCCGAGGCGAATAATAATAAAAAAAAAAAGTACGAGGAGTGTTGAGGGGAAAATTGAGTTTACCCGTTAAAGCAGCCCCCCTGTTTTTCATATTCCCACTTTAAACAGTTATTTAATTTCCCGGTAGATGTTTATCAAAGCTGACACTGCCTTGGATCCCAGTCAAGTTTAAGTTTACTTACTAGTGCGGTTGTGTCCTGCATGCCAACAGTCCTCTCACACCTCACTCTTGTATTCCTGTCTCTCTATATATCTGTCTCTGTCTCTTCCCAGTTCACTCTCTCCCCCTGCTCCCCTCCCCTCCGTCTCTCAGACAGAAAGCATTGATTTCAGCAGGGCAGGAAATGAAACTGCATTGCCCTGCGACTCCCAGCAGGAGAGGGGGACCCTCTGAGGGAAAGAGGAAGAGGTTCGTCGAGTAAAAGAAGTCCAATACTAGTGTTTTTTTTAGAGAGAGATGAAAAGATTGATAGACTGGGATGGGCCAGGAGAAACCAGGAGTGCCAACAACGATATTGAGATGAGAAAATATTTTTATAGAGAGGTTTGACTGACAGCAGGCTTGAGTTAACTCGTAGCAAGTCTTATCAATCAGAAGGCTGACATATTTAACCTAGGGCTGTTAGCGTTAATGCGTTAATCGTGTCGTGATTGAGGTCTGAATGAGTAATTGCATTAATCACCGGCTGAAATTCCCATCTTTAAGAGGCTGTACTGGGCTGAGTTTTAAAGCTACAGGGATGATGCTGGTACCATATGAAACTAGAAGACCCGAGGAATCTAGTGGTACCATGTTGCGCACAGGAAGGGGGCTAAAACATGCTCCACAGTAGGCTAAATTATGGCGATGGAAAAACGGCATGGTCATTTCACCGGCGTCTCTTGACTTGTGTGATATCTGCATGAAAATGTGTTATATGGGCACTCATGAGTCTCCCCTCTACAGGCACGCCCACTTTATGCTAGTCCTGTGCAGTTTTTTGTTGTCATGTCATTACTAATCAAGAAAATCTTTAAGAATTGCCTTATTTTGTCTAAAATGCAAAACTGTTTTGAAATCTAAAATAATGGAATTGAAAACATGAGATTAAAAAAATGCACTACATTGTGATTAACTGTTAAAATTCTGTGATTAATCGCAATTAAAAAAAATCGATCGTTTGACGGCCTTAATTTAAACACACCTCTAGTCGAGGTCTGGTGGCCCCTCTATCTTTGACGACTCCTGACCTTCATCCCTCTATCAGAAGTCAATGATCTTCTCCTCAGAGGGGCCTGTATAAGAGGCTTAGGCCCGCGTGATCCCTCTGCCTGTTTGCTTAACCTCTGCGTGGCTGCCTCGGCCGTGCTAAGCTTCACCCACAAGAGCTCATTACCTCTCAGGCCTCCGTCTCTCTCACTATTTCATCCAGCCGTCGCAGCGACTGGAACATGGCTTTAAGAGCGTCTGACACTTAAACCCTTCATACTGAAATACGACTGCGAAAAAAATGCTTACAATACAAGTCATGTCATGTCAACACATAGCTTGCAAAATAGCAACTTTTTCATGATTACATTTGGAAATGTTGAGCAATGCATGCAAGCCATATTATATCCTAACAGAAAAAAGCAGATTCCCGGCATTTCACTGTCCCGCAGTCATCTTTATTGGAACATAAAACCTGTCATGTCATTATAGCCGTGATTGGAGCAAAGGAGAGATGGCACAGCTTCAGCATCTGTCCACATTTAGCCACAACTCCACTGCACTTAAATAGAATATTTATTGAGCTTTTCATTGAGATGAACAACTGTTTAGACTGTTGCATGCATTGTGTAATGATGTTTTGCAACAAGGCGGGGGCCCCGTCCCTGTAGATGTATGCAGCCTGAAGGGTCCTGCTGCAGTGAAATTGAAAAAGAAAGAAACAAATCCCTGCTATGGGCATTGTGGGCTTATTATTCCTGACATGCTCTGTTGAAGCGCTGATTCGAAATGGGCCAGCGCTGATAATTCGGAGCGAGACAGATCGCTGTGATTCATGACTGTTTGAGTGGAAGTTCAAACAATAGTGGAGTCGGTCCGAAAGTTTCCCCTGCTGGTACTGTTCAACAGTTTGGACTACTGTCAGCTCGTGGCAGGGACTTGTGGTAGAGTTTGGCAGGGCGGGCGCTTTCCTTCTTTTACGCTTACTCCTGCTTTTTCTCCCACTGTCTTTATCTGCTGTCCATCTCCTTTTTCTTCTCATCCTCGGATGGAAACTTTTCCAAAGCTGGAGGTTTGTTATGAAAAGTGTTTGTATTTCAGTTATTCCAGTTCTATCCTGGAGCATGTTCTGTCCTGGCTCCCTCTTATTGTGTCTTCTTTAATCGTCTGTGTGTCCATGACCAGACAGCAGTGACCCATCATCCCCCACTGCCCTCGCATTGCACCCTGGTGTTTGTTAGTCCATTTACTCTTTAATTTAAAACTGATTCAACTCCAGCCAGCTGGCTTGCTAAACCTTGACTCATGATGGCAATGAGAAGCAGCGGTGGACATTGTCCTCTGTCTTGATATGTGTTGGTGTGTATATGTGTGGACAAAGATGTGCTTCTTCCAAAAAATTAACAAACTCTAAGTAAAGATGTGCTTTTTGTAATAGTAATTATAGCTACCAAAAGCAATTCATAACATTTATTGTACTTTCTGTCATGCAAACAGTTCTGTTGAAGGTTATGTTCTCTGTCATCAAACCAAAGGTGACCAAAGGAGCAACAGTGTAACATCCCACTGTCTGTTTATTTTTGTGTGTCCTAGGATAGTTTTGTTTGTTGTGCTTAACATTTTTAATAAGACAAGAAACTGCGGAAACTCTGTGCAGCTTTTCAGCCAGTAAGTGGAATACGCTGAAATGGGAAATGGGATGATATTGGTAGATTTTGTGGTTCATAATGTTTGTTTTAGCACTGCAGGGAAATAAAGCTGATTTGGGAGAACAAACATACATCCTGTCGAAAACCAGCCTCATAACACCTTTCAAAGTTAGTAAGTTTCATGAAAATTACTTTGCTGAAACGGTACCTACATATACAAAGTATTATATGCGACAGATAGCTTGAGAAAATGATTATGGCCCTCCTCCTCCCCTTATTGCCTCTAATGGAATTTGCTAGAATCTACTGCAGCTCACTGAAAACAACCAGTCAGAGTCAACTAGTCTCTAATGCAGCTGTCAAACTGCTTGTGAACTGCGGTCAAACTGTCAAACTAGCAGCTTTGATCACATATCAAGATTAAGTGACTACATTGCCTATTTCTTGCCTCAAACATTTTTAAAAAATAGTGTACTGTTTAGCTGTAAAATGAGAAACTATTTGACCCAGCCACCATGTTGGGAATAGTTGAGCAACGCACCAAGCGATGCCCACCAGCCACTCCAGCTTTCTCATTTTACAGCCAAACAGTACACAAAAATATGCTTCTGAAAACATTTGAAGAATCGTTTGTAACAGAATCCTGCTTCATTTATATTTGGACAGCGCTGCCTGGTTTTGACAGTTTGACCGCAGTACACAAGCAGTGATTGGCATGATTGACAGCTGCGTTAAAGTCTCCTCAGCTTCAGTGAGGCCATTACAAAAATTACCAAATAAAGCTTTAAGGATTTGAATGAATGAATGAATGAATAATTTTATTTCGGTTACATGCATCATGCAAAACAGATTATTTCACACAAATGTTTTCAGTATGTATTTAAAAAAAAGGAATAGGCTAAAGTCCAAGGCTTCGATCATTTGTCTTGTTGTTTATGTTTAAAAGCAGATTTGATGAAAATGTAAGTAATGTGCACTTAAACACAGCACGGGAGAAAAATGTCACTCTGTCATCAGGTCATACTTGTATATACAGCTACAATGTTAGCTGTGTGATTATATAAGGGAAATACAATTTTCCTGCCCACTGCCCTTCATGTTTAATTGACACAAATAACCCATTGCTAATGAGTGTACTGCATGCCTGTTAAATGTGTTTAGGAAGTCAAACAAGCAATCTGCTGCTTGCTGAATGAGTTACATCACTCGGTGGTTTACACAAGGTTCCTTCTGAAGTGTGTAGTGAAGCCTCCCTACTTTTAATGTGAAAAGCATGCATTTTTGAATCTAAGTTGCATGGGCATCCCTGGCTTGGTAGCAATAAAACTTAAAGAAAAACAGTAGTTAAGATGGTCTCACACAATAGGAGAGAAGTATTTTAGTGCCGGTTACGTCGCAGATAGCTGCCTTCATGCTTGCCCTCAGACTGTGCTTGTAATGCAGCCAGTGATTGGTGGTATGCATTTGCAAATGTGCACGCCCCACATCCCGGTGTTGGTGGTCTTGGAAAGCCACCAAGATCACCCGGCTGCTCTGTAATGTGAAAGCAATTAGCAGCCAGCGGTTTTACACAGTGCCGATATGTGTGGAATAACAAAAGAGAATGTAGGTCAATGGCGAGCCATAGGTACATGGTGTGGCCATTGCATTTCTGTAGCAAATGTGTACTTACTTCTAAATATTAAGACATTGGAAAAGTGATTCTCTATGTTTCTAGGTATTTGAGATATACATTCAAAGCTAATTTAGCTCTGTTTTAACCTCTTAACACCAACATGACTTTGTGTCTCAATGGTCCATAACAATTTGCAGTAGAATCCAAAAAGAAATGAAATGGATCACCTGTCCAAATACTAAATATAAAGGAAATAAACGAATGTTTTCAACTGGAGCTTCCAAGGAAAGTGATTTTCAGGTTCTCGGTAGGGTTCATAGTCAGATTCCTGGCGTAAGTGGGTTTGTAGTGAGTTTAAACCCAGATTTATTCAGCTCCCTGCAGACCTCTTTGATGTCTTCACCCTCCGTTTACTTCATCTGACATTCATTTTAATGAGACGGACATTCCCCCTGATAGAAATCTGCCTCTGACTTATGCTGGAATACAGTTAAATCAGTGCCACACATATTCACATTGGGTTAGATTGAGTTCCCTCTATGTGTGCGTGTGAGGTTTGTTTTGTGTGTGTGTGTATGTGTGTGTTTACAGTGTGTGAGCAGGGTGCGTGCCCTCTGTCACATCTGGCAGCTTGTGGTTTTTTTCATGAACTGCTAAATGAGGGGAAAAATACTCCCAGCTGCCCTCAGGAAAGCTCACCTGGTGTAGAGCCGTCTAGGTTCCTTGTTTTCTCTCTCTCACACTTTCTTTAGCACCAATCTCGCCTTCTTTGACATTGTTGTCCAAAAAACATGTAGATGTACACGCACACACTCACAGAAACTCTTGTTTAGGGGTTTCATTTATTTGTGGTGGCCCTCCACGATTAAAACATCTGCCGCCACATGTTGATTTTACATTTTTAGAGCTGGACCTTCCATTACACTAGGAGCACTGTTAGGATATATACTGCTCAGTCATTCTTTGCACATACAAGATAACTTTGTTTTATCATCATGGACAATTATTGTAGACCTAGAAACTAGTCATAACAATCTGACAATACCATGTGAAACAGAAGCAAAGCATATGAAGATTTAAGATGTATTTATTTTATTTATTTATTTTTTCACAAACATTGAAATGACATTTGCCCTTTGCAAAAAAACCCAAACAAAAACAAAGCAAAATCAAACAAAAAGGAATATCCAAGTCCTGAAATTGAAAACACCTACCCAAATGATGAATATTCGAAAAGCCAAATATTCTGGTCCAGCCCTACAATAAGTTGATCATAGTGAATTTCTATAAATGGGCTAATTGTGGATATGGTTCATATGCTTCAGGGCAACCAACAATAAAAGATAATCTGCAAAAATATTAAAAATCATGAATATCATGAATCACAACAATTTTGGCTACAATACTTGACCTGAAATTTTCATATTGTCCCATACCTGCTCTTGTCTTAAAGCAACCCACTGCATTTTTCTCTGCCTCTCTTACAACCTCTTTCTGAATATACATCCCTTTTTCAGCCCAAATAAGGGTGTACAAGCAAAACATGCGCATGTGACCTGGCGTGAAACATGACCACACTCCGAAGTGAAATATTCTGTACTTCTGTCCTAGCATAACCTCAGAACTCAGATTAAGACAAGACATGAAGGACAGTTTGGCAGGGCTACATACATAGCGGGAGCGACCACAGCCTCTTCTCATGGTAAAGTCATTTTCACCTCGGCCGCTGTGGGAAGAGGAGGCCAGGAGCAACATCCATCCCTCCCACGCCTTACCTCAAACCTCCAGCCGGCATATTTGGGCTATCTGAAGGGAGCAGAGCTGGGAGGTATCTGCCCCGAGAGCTGAAAAGCAGCTTTTGTCTCAGGCGACCCTTCAAGACCTCTGCCTGCCTGCTCTATCAGCAAACCATAAACTATACGGCATGACTAGAAACACAGGAGAGGGAAAAAAAAGAGGGAGAGAAGAAAAGGGAGGTAAAAGTCAACAAGATGAAAGACTTGAAATGTAAAGTAAACAAAGCAGAATTGTCGCCGGATATAGATCAAACACGAACAGTCATATAAATCTGTGGACTTTTTACATTGTAGATTAATGATGACCTTGACTTATAAAAAATGGTCGTCAGGGGTTTGGTTTACAGTTTAATGGAGAGGAAGAGGCAGAATAAGAGAGGTTTTTAAACTCTAATCTCAGTCGGAACTGCCAAACGGTGTGTAAATCAAGCATGTCCGCACACTTTATACACTGAGGTACGATGTAGAAAAAGCCACGATACGTTATCACTTTTCTGTCTTCGGCCTGGACCGCACCATTTAGCACTGACAATCCAGACATGGGAGCCTCTTTCAGCAGCTATCTGCACCCTTCACTCTCTCTGCCCTCTTACTAAAAACAGCTCTTTTTTGGGAGCCACAGTCTTTCCTTTTTCATCTCCTCTCTTCCCTTTGTCCATACTACAACCTTCTCCCTGCTTACATGTCATATTATTGCATTCCTTCTCTCTTCGGCATTTTTTGTCATTTCCTTTCTCATCCTCTTCCTATACGTTCTTGCCCGGGCAGGAAGAAAAGCTACTGTAGCCGGGGAGTCATTTTAGCCACCATGTCTATCAAAGCAAGGCTCACGACTGAGATTTAGAAGGCTTACCGCCTTACATTCTTAACCCGTCATTTCAGGATTTCCAGTTTTCGCACCAGTTTGGCACTGGATAAACATTAAAATAGAACTGCAGCTGACACACAGCAGCTACTGTTACGAGAACATGTGCAACAGTGTTTTGTTCATATAGTTAAGGTTTTGACACATTCAGTACATGCATAAAACCGTGACTGTAATCTTGTTATTAGACCAAAATAAGACTATATACTTAACTGTTTACAAAGTTTCTATCTGTTCCCATGATTCTGGTAATATTATTTTTACTTAAGAACACAAATGTGTGTTTTCTGACAGTACCCCTTATCCTGAGGCCGAGTTCATCCTCTGAAATGTTTCTGTTCAACTTTCAAAGATGAATTACAGAATGGGCCTACTAGACACATGCCATGTATTGATCAGGAGGAGACTCAAAATGACCACAAAGAGACGCAAAAAGACCACAAAAACCCACAGCGACTACAGAGAGGCAAAAAACAACCAAAAAGACATAAAATATACTTCAGAGTTACCTCAGTAAGACACAAACTTACCTAACAGACACATTTGACAACAAAAATACACAAATGACCTCTGAGATACAAAAATACCTCAGTAAGCCACATAATGATCTTAAAGAGACCCAAATGATTAAAACAAACAAATTGACACAAAGCCAAAAATCACCATCCCCCTCAGAAAACAACAACAAAAAAACAAACAAAAAAACCCCCCAAAAACGCCACTAAGTCTGTGTGTCTCGCCCCAACCATCCAAAAGAATCATATTTAGGTTTATAACATAGACACTGCGTGTGCCCAAAGTTTGACCCTCATCTCTGCTTTGTCCTGATGTCATTGTACCCTTCACACAAAAGCCACAAATCTGCTGTGGTCCCCTTTTCCAAATGATGTGTTGTGCCTTTGCACCGCTTGTTAGGAGTTTAAATTGAATCCCCTACAAGTAGCATAGATCATAAGACATCATTGTGGTGCACTGTAGTGAGTAAGGAAAGCCCCTGTTTAACCACAGGGCCCGAGTTCAAGAGTGTGTGTTGGTGAACACCCACGCCCTTCAAGTGTCCCTAAATCAGACAGTGAACGCCTGCCGGCCCTTGGAGAGCTCTTCATTAACTGACCCCGCACTCTGACGTCCCTGTAGAGTGGAGAAAATGAAATGCAAATGTCCCTACTGGGATCTATAAAGTAAGCCATGCAAATCTGTACACTTCCTTAAAATCTGACTTGGCCTGGTCCCATCAGAGCCATCGGACCACCAAGAATTCACTGGACTCTTTAAACAGGAGATGTGTTAAAACAAGTCCCTTTGGACTGGAGTAGAAATCCTGAGACTATTCCTGTTAACTCCCCAGTTAAACGTTAAATATAGTTACAGCACAAACTACATGACGCCCCACATCATTCTTAACCTCTGTCCTTCTTTTAACACTAATTTCTTTTGCACATTGACATTAAGGCCATAATTTATTTTGATTAAATTCTCCAAATGTATTCACATTTAAACATGGCTTTTGACCTAAGTTTCACCTATGTTGGTAAATACTCTGGGATTCAATTAACTTGTTACTTACACTTGCCTACACTAAGAAGGCCTGGCAGGAAGTTTGCAGCTATTTAAGGACACGGGGAGTCAAAAGGCCAAGAAACACAGCCACCTATTGTGCCATTAAAGAAAAAAACAAACACTAACCAAGCACCAGTTATTGTCTCAAATATCCAAGTGTCAGGTGACTACATTAAACTGACTGATCTCCTCTTTTCGCAGCTAAAAAACTGCTATAATTTGACTCCACTTGGCATCTATGTTTCAGGCATGTTTTACAGTTCCCCAGATCACAGTAATTCTTGCCTACATAGCTGCCATTTGTCTGTGTTTTTGTGAATTTTGGTGTTGTAAAGGGAAGAAGTGAGAGATTCACAGAACATTAAAAGTTGCTGGACCGCTAGCTCGGCAGTGATGCATTTTAAACAGACTGACTGCATCTTTGTGTCTCTCATTTGAATGCTGCATTAAGTAAAAGACCTTTGGGAGAGCTACTGTAAAACACACTGTTGACGGTCAGTGACCCCTCATGCTCACCGCGTGCACATGTATGTGCGTGTATGTGCAGAGACTCATCTGAGGCACATCCATAGCTGAAAAAGGAACAGAAACAATGGGACAAGACTAGTGGACCAGCTCTATAGATATAAGCGCTAATGGCTGAGTGTCCAGCTCTATCTTTAGTCACCATCCATGAATGGAAAGAAAAGAGAGGAGGCCAGCGAAGGGTGAAAGGGGGGCAGCAGCCAGACAAGAAAGGAAATGAGGTGACAAGGGAGAGATGGTTATTGATAATGATTTAAATATTCATCTGATCCACTGACTGTCTCACTGAATACCAGAACATCGACAAAAGGTAGTTAGTTGAAGAGGTTAAGAGAACGAGTGAAGGGAAAGAATGAGTGAGCGGAGGAGCAAACACGAGAGGGGAGAGTAACTGCGGAGGCCAGGGGCAAATCTTTTCTGAGGCATGGAAAACAGGGTGAAAGGAGGAGAGAGGTGGAGTTGATGCCTGTGGTGGTTCTGAATAGAGGGACCCCATGTCCTCTTTAATGTCAAATGAATAACTCCTGACCTAACACAGCTCTTTAATTGGTACAACTACCAGGTGAAATTAAGTGTTGTGTTGAGTGTATTGTGTGAAAGTGAGAAAATACACACAATCACAACAATTCACTCACAATGGTGAATTTGTGGATTGTGTGTGTAAATGCAGTTTGTGTTTCTATCTGACGTGCATATTCTCTCACGGCGTTCCGGGAGACAAGCATGCAGACCTATGAACCGAAATGATGAGCTAAAAAGCTATAAAGAACCTCAGAGTTTTTTTGTAAATTACAAGAAGTGATTTGAATCGGTGCTAATATCACTAATAATTGCTGGAGCTTTAAAGAAAAGCTCTGCTCACTGGGTGGTTGGCTGTGAGGCCGCAGCTCCGCTCAGGCTGTGGGGCCCTCCCATGTTTGGGAAAAGAAGAGGTCTTGGACCTGTGAGCTTGTAGGATACTCCGTGCATGAATGACAGGGCAGGAGGGGGGTGGCAGGACAGGAGGAGAGGAGATGGCTGAAAGAGGCAGCTCAAGCAGAAAGAGAGGGAGAGGGGTTAAGTGGAGGCAGGTGTTCCATGACAAACCTTACAACCCCCCACCTCTCCTTTACCCCAGTTCCCTCCACAGACACTGGTCCACTGAGAGTACGGCTAACCAGCCCAAAAACAGACACTTGTTAGTCATTTCCCTCTTTCTCTGTTACCTTCTTTTGTTAGCCTTCATCCAACCACCTTATCCCTCTGATCTAATCTCTCCTACCAAATTGCACCCCTTTTCCTTTAATCCCAGGTTTCTTTCCACCGTCTCCTCTGTGTGCTTTCCCCATTGCTGCTGGACCACCTGGCTTTGTGGTTTGAAATCGTATAAAACTCCTGTTGCTTTAAGCAGATGGACAGCTTTCCCACTGCTCCACTCTGCCTGACCCAGCTGGCAAATTAATTTAGATTGGATTGACGTAGAAATGGTGTTCTCTCATCGCGTTCCAGCGGTTGTTAAACTCCAGCTCAGGACTCGAGCAGAATAGTACACAAATCCACTTTTGATTGCTGGAAAAACAGGCAGCGCTTGATTGATGTCATTTTGTAATTTTGTAAAACAAAATTAAATCAGTCTGTGATTATACATTTTGCCCTTTAAATATAATGCAGTTAGCATCTTTTCCAGTGGCTTTTATTTTTGGCATGCCACTATCACATTTTCATAGGTTAATATACTGAGTCTGCGCAATGATTAAGATGCCCTTTTCTGGTTTTTCTAAGGCGGGAGCACAACATCTCCGACTTTGATTAGATTTTGATGAAATTGTGTGGAATGGTATGTGCTGTTACTCCTTCTAAAAAGTTCAACCAGTTGGCTCTAATGGGCGCTAAAAAATTAAGCTTATTTTCCACAGGTCAGACACAATAACTCATTATTCTGTTTTTTATAGATTAGAGATTTTAGAGATTAGAGATTTTTTATAGATTATTTTTTTATTGTTTTATTGAAATGTAATTCATGCATAAAAGAGTATTATCGTTTAAAAATGTTTTAATATCAATGTATTGTGACAAAATTCTTATTGATATATTGTACTTACCAAATCAATAAAAAAATGTCATCTCACTAAAATCTATCCCAGCATGAGATCTTAAATGTGGAGGTTTATGAAATTGAGTTTACGGACATCTGTGACATCATTGATTCATGTCTCACTTACCGTAAAAAACTGTATTATTGTTATTATAAAGTGTCTCTGGACAGATGAGTCAAAATGATTCTTCATAGCAGACAGCGTAGCTTTTCTTTGACCCCTCGCCTTTAAGTCTGACTCACAAGAGCGTCTATTGTGTGAATGATGTGTGTTCACATTCAGGATAACTGGAATGCTTGCAGAGTTGTCATGACTGACAAGTGCGTGTCCTCTAGTCGGTCAAATCATTTAGTGTGGATGATATTTTAATCTTTTAAAAACTGTCTTCTCTAGTCCCTCGGTGACTAGTTTCTGTTGTTGTGTCCTTGAGCAACTTCAGAGACAGCCGTCAGCTTCAGTGAAACATCTGGAAGAAAGACATTTGGCTGCTTCTTTGGTCTGACTGTCTGAATCACCACTTATCATCACACACACTCACACATTCATGCACACACACTCTCACTTAGATCATCAAGCACCAATAGCAGCCCATACCCACGGCCCACTTCTCGTATTCTTTCACTAACAGCTTCTTTTTGCTAAAATGAATGAGTCTGAGCGTCCTTCTGTCCGTGTCTCTGTTTCTGTCTTTCTCTCACCCTCTCTTATAGTCTCTCTCCTCACTATAAAACAACATACATACCTCTCAGTACGGTTTTCTTTATCCATGTGCTTTTTCGAAGGTTGCAGTTTCTTTTAGAGTGTTTTAAAGCAACTAACTCTCACGCTTACTTACTCTGAATACTTACACTGGTCACAGCCAGGGTTCTCAGAGGCTCCAGTCTCTTCCAGAGGAGAGCAGCACTGATAGACACACATGGATAAGAGGCAGACCCAGAATAGTAACAACCACAACAATTTGCTGCACTGGTCCTGATTAAAGACTTGAAAAGAAAGCAAAGCGTCCCCAGAGTCAGCAAGCACCATCAACCAGCGGCATGTATTGTTGTGTTTAAAGCCAATTGCAACAAGCGGTGAAATGTCATTAGTAACAGCTGATCTGATATTGATTACTGTTCCTTATTACTAATCCTTACCAGAAAGACGTCTCATTTGTTTTTGTCTCTGCAGTGAATGTAAACAATGATTTTAATCGCATTTAAGATTTTCAGTTTTGTTTAAGAAAGGTTAAGCTTTTGAGATAAAGTGTATTTTTATTGATCCGTCTCTCTCTCTCTCTCTCTCTCTCTCTCTCTCTCTCTCTCTCTCTCTCACACACACACACACGCACACAAGTCGAAAAGTCTGTCTACTTCAACTCAAATCAGACTGCGATAACAAGGTCGCCACTTGATGGCTGCCTGACCACCTTAACTGCTGTGCCTGTGTGATAAAGAGTCGGACCTTATTGATATGTTATCACCTGCCGGAAGAGAGGCAGCATGCCAGACAGCAGTGGTTACAGAGGAGCTGGAAAAACGCATTATGCAATGGTCAACAATAATTTAGTCACAGTGCTTCTTGACTGTACTTAGCGGGGCCTCCCGTGTCGTACAGTTTGTTGCAGCACTGATGTGAGGTTGTTTCCCCCAGATGACTCTCTTCACTTTAAAAGCCATCCCTGAGAAACCTGTTGTGTTCCTATTTTCAGGTTGTTTTTCAGCTCTTGATTTAACCTGTCAAACCTTATTACCAGCCAGGTGGTCTACTTATGTCCAGACCACATTACAAAGAACTAAATTCACCCCAAATTCTCTCAGGCTCAAGACCCTCAGTTTTGACCAGATGCCAGAATGTCTTGGGACAGTTTAACCAAAACTGGCCATCAAATAGTATATTATAGAGTTTGTCATCTGAGATTCAGTGTGTTGTTGAGACTGAAATCATAGATGATGACTATGTGGTGTATTTTTAGGTGTGAGGCCATGCATGTAATCCCAGCAAAGACATAGATTGCATACTTTGCACACACGTAAATGCTCATTTTTTTCTTCTATATTTGTATGAATTTGACACCAAGGTCCTGTGGGTCAGTCAGTAAGCCATTACAATAATGTTACACAAGGCCGGGGAATAAGGAGAGTGAGTGTGAGAGAGAGAGCGAGACAGAGGGAAAGGTAAAAAAGGTAAAGATGGACTAAAAGAGCGAGACGTGAGAACGAGAGCTTGCACCTGAGGTGATTGTGATACGGAGTTGGAGGGGAGAGCAAAAAGGACCGGGAGGGCAGGAGGTTATTGGATTGCTCCGGTCAGCTCCAGAAATGACTTTTCCATGACTCCAGGTATGTGATCCCGGCTGAGCCCGGGGATATCCTCTGTTTATGCTCAGGCAAAGACCCGCAGATTAGGCGGCCTGGTATTCACCTGATTAAAATGACCTTCTTGTGTAAACTAAGCTGGCGGGTTGAGAGCGGCGTGCACACAGGACCTTTTGGGACGTGGACGGTGTATGAACAATTCTGTCTGTGTAATTAACACACACACACACACACACACACACACACAGAGCAATGTGTGTTCCTGCTGCAGCAAGGCCAAATCACCATGGAGATTAAGGAGTAAAGCCTATGGAAGAATCAGTGGTACGATTAAAACTATTATCCACTCTCTTATTAAACACAAAGAGCTCGTGTACCTTCATCAAGAACAACATACTTGTCTTTGTCTGCAGTAAAGACGTGTGTGTGTGTGTGTGTGTTAAGACCAGGTGAAAGGATTTAGCAGTGGCAAGTCAAGGCCCAAGGCCAGTACACGCATTTGTTTGGGGCGCCCCATCACTCATCTGTCTTCCTTGTCATCTCCGCTTGTTCTCATGTTGCCTTTTGTCTTCACCATTCTCCAGCATCCACATTTTGCTACAGTATATCTGCCTCTTTAATCTGATCTCCCACTCCATGTCTTTTCTCCCTGTTGCCCTCTTTATGTCTGTTTTATGTGCTGAGGTCAAGTAGCGTGAATACACAGATTTCAGCCAGGATTAGAAAATGAAACTAAAACACACCATCTCTGTGCTTTTTTGGTGCAACATGTGCTTTTCAGGTGTGTGTGAGAGCATTTGCATGTGGAATCTAGCTGGTATATCATTGCTGACATCTGTCGTATTGTTGTAATGCAGCCTCTTCCTTGAGAGCAGCTGGTTCTTATACCTGTGTTCTCCTCATCCTCTTTGCTGATGTAAATCCTTGCTTGCCCAACCTCACCAGCTGTTAGTATCTCCTCGCATTATGATACGATCATTGCAGAGTGTATAATCATACGAGCCACACTGACCTAATGATCATTGATTTTTATTTATCTGCAGAAGAAACTCTTGTCAAAGACAATTGACTCATTAGGTTTTTCCCCCAATCTTTATTTGCAAGATCTCAACAGCTTGCAATTACAATATAAGTGAAGGAAATGTTACAGTAGCGCCATCATGCAAAAATCTTCTGGAAAATATCATCATATTATGCATGTTGAAAAACCAGATGTCCCTGATAAACAGTTTTCTTGTTCAGAAATCTGCCTCTGACTTACAGAGACTTTAAACATTACAGTTTGGCTAAATCAGTCGAGCCTTTTTCCAGGGAAAAAAATGACAATTAGACTTGCAGCCAAAAGGCGAAGAGGTCTAGATGCAGGATGGAAATATGCAGCAATGAAATCTTTTTTTTTTTTTTTTTTCGATATCTTCTGGCACTCATTGGAGTGGATGTTTTTCAAGGTGATTTCGGAGGTCACAGAGGGGGAATACTTTGTGGATCATGAAACTTATTACATTTGCTCAGTATGCCTTTGTTTGATGTTGCATAAAATATCTTATTAGATCTCTAAAAATAGCTTTTCCTGAACTGAACTGATTTAATTGCATTCTGTTAGAGAGAGACATTTAGCTGACGACTAAAGAGGGAATAGAACATGCAGAAAATGCATCTGAATTCTGATAGCTAAAATGAATCATAAAGCATTGCTGGAAATGCATAAATATCAAACAAATTGCCTGAAAAATCTGAAGGCTACAATGCATCGACTGCACTGCTGAATAGCCTGGAAGCTAAACTGTAAAACTTACAGAAATGGAAGCAGTACTGCATACCCAAAGAAGGCAGGCCTGAAATACATTGGGACACAAGCTGGGACATAAACTGTATTACTGTCAAAAGCAGAAAAATAAGTGAATTTCCTGAAAAGGCTGAATAAGAAATGATTTGTATAAATAAAAAAAAATGAATTGAAGTGCGAAACACTTTGGAACAAAAAAGCAACACACTAAAGAGCTTAGAGCTGAAATGTATTGCCAGAAAAGAGGGGTGCTGAACAGCACTGCACTGAAAAAGCTGAATGACGAAATGCAATAATCACAAGAACGTGGAGCCTAAACTTTGATTCAGAGTTCAACACAAACACTAAAATTGGAGTAATAGGATTAGCACATGGCTGCGACAGTATGGGGGCCTTCCCTGGTGGGGAACACTGGTAGAGAGTACAGCTCCCCTCCATTTCTAACTGTGTATCAGTTATCTTACCCCGCACAAAACCTCCCAACAGGTAGTCGCCAGTGCAAAACTGACTCCAGATCAAAGTCACTGCAAGGGCACCCCCAACCTCGAGTATGAATGGAGCCAGGCTGCAGCTCTGTAGGCATGACCCTCTCTGACTGTTGTGTGTGGATGTTTGCCAGTTAAGATCTACCATTCACCAACAACCCACTAGTTTTTAAAAGTTCTTCAAAAATCAATGTATCCTTTAATTATTGTATTTAATTCATAGATAAAATTGGCCACAAAAACACAGTCGGAAAAAAAAAACCTGTTGCCAGTTTATGGAACAGTTGGTTTTCTTGGTTGAACGCAGGGCTGCAGAGGACACTGGGAGGAGTGGGAATGTCAAGACAAAGACTACCAGTAGAGAAGGAATGCCGGTGTCCTGCTGAGCTAATCCTAGTTTGAAGAAAGGAGAAAATGTGGAAAGCGAGGGAGAGAGGGAGGAGACGATAAGATGGTAAAAGAAGGTCTCAGGGTTTGGGCAGAAATGGAAAGGGTTGCTTGAGAAAAAATCCTCTTCCCATTCACGAGTTTCTATCTAACTTTCACCTGCTTTCTCTCTATGGCTTTAGGGTGTTCTCTTTTTCGCTGGTGGTCCAACTGGTCTCTGTTCAGTTATCGAGGCATTTGGAGTTAATGAGACAGCTGTACTATTTGAGAGGTGAAGTCCTTTAGATCAGCTTTTCTCTGTCTGTATGGCCCAGTGCTCACTTGTCTTTTTAGTCCTGAGGGGAGTGAGTAATGCCATTTTCACCCTCAAGGGCCATTTATATTGAAACAAATGCCCACCTCAGACTGTTTTGTTTATGACTGGATGGAGGATTTCAGACCTTTTCAGTAGATTAAATCAATAAGGATTCCTTTTGCATATTTAGTAGTTTACTCTGAGAATCTTAAAAGATGTCCAAGTCTAAGAGGCATCTGTAACTTATATTTTTCTGCACATGGGCCCGTAAAGATTTTAAGAATTTGTGCAGTTATTCCGCTGTGTTTGTCAGCGTGCATGAGCAGTTATGTTTTCAATCCAAGCATGAGAAGAGACAGAGTGAGTCTGACCCTTTTGGATTTAAGACAGATCTTCAAAGCCTCCGTATGAAGGCTGGAGAGTGCTGCGGCATCAGATTGACCCCCAGATAGGAACCAGACCACTTTGAGCTATGTGAACATGAACTGACTTTTTTGAAATACCTAGAAAGCACATTTATAAGTAACTGAACATGTTGGAAAATTAATTTTAGTAGTGGATATATTGTCTGTTCAATTTTGTGCTAAAATGAATATATTAATCGATTAGCACCATGTGTAGCCCCTTTCCCACTGGACAAAAAACCCCACTAACTCCCGCTTACATCTGGCTTTTGCATTCAGTTGGAAAGGTTACAATTGGCATTTACTCCTGCATCAAATGACTGCAGTAGTCACATATTTATTGGCTCCAGCTCTGATTGGCTCTGATTGGCAGTGATGGAAATACAACACCGAGGTGGACGTGCTAATTGTAGCTCCTTTGCCTTCACAATGCAGTGACACAAAATTCTGTCTGTATTAGTCCAAGCAGCACTCACACATCGCTCAAAAGTTAGTTGGCACCGAGTTTAAAAGAGAGACTGAGTAAGTAAGAGAATTAAAAACGAAGTTACCACTATGGCATTTTCACTGGCCTCCATGCTGCTTTCTACTATTTACTAACATGTTTTCTGGCCCGTCCATGATGTCAAAGGTGACACACCAGGAAAAAATGCCAAGGCTGTGTCGTGTATATGTCTCTGGTCTACTGGCAATTGAAAAGCACTTCATTTAATTTTTTAAATGTGTTTTAATACATTTTAAAAACCTGAAAACGAGCGCAAATTTGAGTGGAAAAGGGGATATTACAGATACAATAAAAGATGGCAATGTGATGATACATCTACCCGCTCTACTTCTATAATAAGCCAGCATGTTGCCTCACCGACTGAATCTCAACAATTTCCTGTCCAACTTCCTGCGCCAGGCCTCCTGGTTTCGTCCTGTCTGGTCCAAGCTTGAAGCAATTACAAGCGGCTCGGGGGAAATCACCTCCCTCCGCTATACGCTCTGGCTCATTTTTCACAACACCGCCAGCTCTTTTAAAGTGTTGACAGAGACATTAAACACGAAGGCCTCTGTCACCGACGAGAGGTTTTGGGATGGAGGCGAGTTTGAAATTAGCTGAAAGGACAAATCGTTTAAGAGGAGAAGATGGAGGAATTCAATTTAGAGGAAGTGATATTGAGCAAGTAGTTTTTTGTACTTCAAAATAAGTAAAGTCATCTTTTACAAACTTTTGAAGAGGAAATGGTCAAATAAATGGTAATTTTGAGACAAGTGTTGTTTTTGGCTAGTTTGTCAGTATTTAAACATGTTTTTATAATAATGGCATAAGCTGTTTTTCAGTTTAAGCTGTCAACATGCTTTTTGGCATCATCTTTACTGCGTGTGAAACATTCTGTGTATTCCTTTGGAAGAATAATCCGAAAAAAGACAACTACCCGCTGATTTATCTCTCACTTTTGAATGTAAGTTGAAGTTTCAAAGGATCAACTGAGAGGAGAAAGAAGAGAAATGTGATTCATGGACAGTTGAATGTTTGTTGTGGTGACTGGTCCAGACGGATTTCCACAGCGGATGGAAACTGAACGCAGGATTTTTATGATCCTGCCACTTTTCACTCCTCACAACCCATCTCACACAAAACAGAGGTCAGCATTTCCTTGTCTCTGCTGTCTCTGCTTTTCCTCTGTCTCTTCTTTGCCTGTCTTTTTTAATTTCTGCCTTTCTTACCACTTTTTTTCTGCTTTTTGGCTCACAAAGTTTGTCTTACTCAAATCCAGAAGGCCAGATGATTTAAAGCCTTCTCCTTGCCTCAGGCCAAAAGATTGTTTAATGTCTTGCTCTCGATTACCCTTAGGCAGGAAAAGGAGAGTGAATTCATCATTGTTTCCATGATTTGAAAAGAGACTGCAGTTCGTCCTCTGCAATATGTTTGGTTTATTCTTTGAGTGTGAGGTGCCCGGGCTGCACCTCTGGATGTTATATTTTCAGAAATCAACTTGAAGAAGTATGGAGGAAATGTAATATCAGCAGAGAAAGTGAAGAAAAGAAAGAAGAGGAAGAGAAAGGGGGGCTGGTAGAGGTTGGGAAAGATTGGTGAGACACAGATTTCATTATAGGTCCCTGTGTGAACTGTCCCTCTCCAGGAGTGAGGGCATTGTTCTGTTCTCTGCAGCCAGCTCAGAGCCCCTGCCATGGGCAAGACTTGTCAGGGAGACAGCCTCCTGTAGAGGAGGCTGGACAAGGGTTATCAAAGGAAAAAGGTTCCTTTTGGTGTGCTGACAGGCAGACAGGTCAGATGCCTCAGTGTGTGTGTGTGTGTGTGTGTGTGTGTGCACTCGCGCATATATATAACAGGGAACATACTCATCGTTACACAGTCACCAACAGGGAACGGCAAAACTAACAGGGGACATTTTTTAAGTCCCCACTTGGACATGCTCTAAATCATCATAAAATCATGTGTTATGGCCTCTTGGCAAAATCTGAAAAATTTCACCAGAGGCCATAACACATGATTTTATGATGATTTAGAGCATGTCCAAGTGGGGACTTAAAAAATGTCCCCTGTTAG